>NC_088220.1:29873005-30173005 GCF_036934945.1 Oncorhynchus masou masou | reverse complement strand
CATCACTACAGAGAATGGTACCATTACAGTAATACTACCACTATTACTTTAGTAAAATGTCAATAAGAGAATGATTATTACTCCATTAAAAACTCTTCCCTATAGGTCATGTAGACTTGAGTTCATGTTGAATAAACCGTCTTCTGAAGATGCTGTAAGGCATTGTGATTTTACGTTGCTTATTAACCTCCACAGGATCGGTGTCCCCACCACGAGATGGTTGAGCTAACGTAGGATAATGCGATTAGCATGAGTTTGTAAGTAACTAAAAAAATCCCAGGACATAAAAATATCTGATATGGGCAGAAAGCTTAAATTCTTGTTAATCTTACTGTCCAATTTAATCTCACTGTCCAATTTACAGCAACTATTACAGTGAAAGAATACCATACTATTGCTTGCGGAAACTGCACAATTATGAACTTGAAAATGTTTTAATAAACCAATTAGGCACATTTGGACAGTCTTGATATAACATTTAACAGATATGCAATGGTTCATTGGATCAGTCTAAAACGTTTCACATACTCTGCTGCCATCTTGTCTCTTAAATTTAAAAAATGGTACAAAAAAAATATTTGTGTTATATTCTCCTACATTAATTTAACATTTTCACAAACTTCAAAGTGTTTCCTTTTAAATGGTATCAAGAATATGCATATCCTTGCTTCAGGCAGTTAGATTTGGGTGTCATTTTAGGCAAAAATTTGAAAGAAAGGGTGAGATCCTTAAGAGGTTTTAAAGCATCTGGGGAAGAGTTACTTACAGAGGGTGATGAAGGTCATGATGAAGATTTGGGTTCCCTGGCCAAGGAACACAGAAAGCAGCATGCCCTTCCTGGGAGGCCTAAACACATCCCCGTGCACCTGCTTCCACCCAGACTCCTCCTGGGCATCCTCCTGTTGGGTTAGAGTGCACCACAACCAATCAGAACCAATGGAATGGTCAAATGTATGCATATTCAAATTGCTTCGTTACAGATCAGCCAATCACCAAGAGTGACTCATTAGCCCATCTTCCAGCTCATCTAACACCTGCTAGTAGCAAAAACCACATGACCACGTTAGCCAATGGCTGTAAAATATGGTGTAGACAAGTACTCAGTTTAGCCCAATAGCAGAGGTGGTTAAGATTCTTTCTTTTTTTTATTCAAAGGACTGTTCAGCTGTAAATGATGGCCTGCACTACACCACATTTTAAAAGGTTTACAAGTTATATGACACTTCAAGAGATAGCTCCCAGAAATCACACCAACAATCCCCAATTTGTGCTCAAATGGCTTTCGATAACCTTACATAGAATATGGATTTTCCTTGTGGTGGTGGAGCCTTTGTCAAGTTTTCCTGTGAATATGAAATGTTACAACAAAGGTTTCATGCTTGTGGTTCGGCAACATACAGAACATAAATGACTTTTGGCAGATGAGTCCTCTGCCACGTCCATCTGCCCCATTCACTCATGAAGGATTCCTTTGCGTACAATGGAACACAAATGAATAATCCAGTTCTGTTTTACGGCATGTAACTTGGTTTCATATGATCGTATAGTTTGACGGTCAGAGAAGTGAGATGGTGAATGTCTCAAAGAGCTGCTCTGTGTGCTTCTTTACCTGGTCCACCTGGTTGTACCTGGCGATGTCCTTGTGCAGGGTCCTCAGCATTATCATAGCCACCATGCCAGACAGGAAGAGCACGATGACCAGAGAGTTCATGATGCTGGAAGGAACACAAGCCATGCGCCATTAACATGACAGAAGAAGAGCACCACATTGTAATCTACTGTTCAACAGCACTGGAATGGGAATATTTAACATGACTAAAGTTCCTATTACATTTAGAGTGATCAACATACTGTTGAGCATATTTGGAGTTTGTTAGACATGATTTTCAGTGTTCCATTTGTGACATTTAAGGTGCAGGTTGGTCACTAGACTAGATGCTGTATGTTATGGATTAAACTCATATCTATTGATAGTGATTGACTGGAAACGTCACTGCATTTTGGTTTTGACTTCATACAAGTCTCTCAGGCTGGTGTTTACAGAACAGTTGTCTGCTGATTAGGATATAAGGAAGGGCCTTCTCAGAGGCCTGTTAAACATTCTCTACTTCTGTGCTGTAAGTCCCTTATCAAGGCTGAGTGTTGCGAGACCTAGCGTACCTGAGACCTAGCGTACCTGAGACCTAGCGTACCTGAGACCTAGCGTACCTGAGACCTAGCGTACCTGAGACCTAGCGTACCTGAGACCTAGCGTACCTGAGACCTAGCGTACCTGAGACCTAGCGTACCTGAACCACTGGATGTTGGTGTGAGGCATGGAGACCAGAATGTAGTCCCATCTAGAGGCCCACTTGATGTCAATGTTTTCCTGTGAATGAAGAAATTATTATTTGAGAAAGAGAATACTTTAATGCTTCTATGAACTATGCTGTTGACGAAACACATGATGTACTTGTATGTGTAAAACAAATACTTTGTGGTTAACTGTTCTAATGTACCTCGAAGCTGACAGAGTAGGTGTAGGTGATTTTCACATCACTGCTAAACTCTCCAGGAACCTCCATGGGAGGGCCTTCACATGTCGGTTTGTCAGCATCAGCATTGTTGATACTGTCAATCACACAAACACACATAAGACCACTAGCTACAACACAAAACCATTTCTAAAAGTATTATAAAGTTGGGGGCTTTCCAGTGCTTCATATGAAACTCTGCTTGTCTATACCAGATGTGCGCTGCAGCGAAAAAAAAAAAGGAGTTTTGGACTCCTCTGGTAAAATGTGGAAATGACACTAATCAACAATAATATTAAACAACCGTACGTGGCAAACTGTTGTTCATCGAGTATAGAACAGTGACGGCCACCTATGGAAGCACCAGCGACAGTATGTTCAAGTGTGGCTAATGAAAATGGAATAGATCTGCTCACACATCACCTGATTTACACGCCATCTGGCCGTCTGAAATTCTTACCTCTTGGGCTCCAGTGTGGCAGCCACCAGGCGAGCTCCTCTCCACCCCTCCCCTTCCCCATTGTGGTAGGACAATTTGATATCCACGTGGTTGAAGATGTAAAATGTGTTCTTCTTGTTGAACTCGGACTGAAAAGAGAAATGATTCCAGTCAATTACCCCATATTACATAGTGCATACTAAACACAATCATATTCAAAGTAGGTTATCATTAGAGCTATTATAAAAACAGCACAACTCACTGACTCACCCTAATATGACACACTCACCCCACTCATGGTCCAACCTAATGATATTGTTACTACTGAATATTACCATTTCACAACACAGCCTGCCCTGAACTAGAATTGGCCTAGCTACAATCTCTAGTGTTATCAGATAGATATTGGGCAACCATCCTGTGTGTGAGATATTGTAAAAGTATGGCTTACATTGATGACACAGGCATCTTTAGCGCGCCCTTCGGTGGTGACGAGGCAGCCAATGGGGAATCCAGGATTGCAGTATTTCTGACTGTCTTCCACATCATAGCACCAGGTGACTGGCATGTTGTCAACAATCCTGAAAACAAACACACATTTTGTTATACCCAATTTAAAAAAACACTCAAACTGGAAAAGCCCTGTAAGTGATTTGGTTGACACAAATCTGTCTCCCATTCATCCACCTCTGTCTAACCAAATGCTGTGCAAAAATACAGTGTTAACCTCTTGTATAGGATTCGTATCATGCTAAGGGGCCCTACGATGCCTGAGGGTAAGCAGACCCATTTTCTGTAGAATTAACTACAAGTATCTCAACCTATTCAGGAGAAGGAGAATGATTAGCTCACCAATGGTGCTGGTAGTTCAACTGCATTCCTCTCTTGAGAAAGTCCAGCATGTTCTTATCCTCGGTTTTATCCTTCACATAGGTTTTGGTGCACAATTTCTTGCATTTCTCATCTTTTTTGAATGAGAACTGAAGGAAAGTGAAGAATAAAAACTCTTGACACTGCCATAAAGTAACACATAAATGGGTATAACAGGAAGAACAGGGCAGCTTGAATAACCGGTCTTGCCTGGAGTGATTGAGCAACACAAAACAATGGAATCCAATACCTGAAAAGCTGGGCTCAGAGGACCTTTAGTGTAATTAAAGCCTGGTGGTACATGCCAGACTATCAATGAAACCTGTGATGACAGAGGTGCCCTACCTTGTATGGCGACGTCTCAATTCTCTCACCAAATAGCACCTGGCCAAGGTTCTCAGACGGTCTCCTCTCGTTGTCATCTTTGCAGAAGTCAAAGCTGTGAAAGAAATTTGTTGACAATGAATGTGCAATGATCTAACAAAAGTAAGATACGGTAGAGACAGAGGTATGTACCAGTCAGAGCTGCTGCCAAAGTTAAAGTAAATAAAAACTTAAATTAATCACGAAGAGACAATTTTGTAAAATTAAAATAAATAATGAATATACTCAAACTATTATCTATGACTCCAAAACAAACTAAAATAAAAACAGTCATGAATTATGTTCAGGTTTAGTTTATTTTTCTTCTAAACTGTGTGCAAAATCGAATGGTGTTTTGAAGCTTTTGGGTGGGGGGGTTATTCCACCATTTCGGAGCTGTCAGAGTGACCATCGGGCCACATCGCTGACCAAGGCCCTTCTCCCCCGATTGCTCAGTTTAGCCAGATGGCCAGCTCTTGGAAGAGTCTTGGTGGTTCCAAACTTCTTCCATTTAAGAATGTTGGAGGACCTTCTTGGGGACCTTCAATGCTGCAGACATTTTTTTGGTAATCTTCCCAAGATCTATGACTCAACACAACCCTGTCTCAGAGCTCTATGGACAATTCATTCGACCTCATGACTTGGTTTTTACTCTGTCAACTCTGGGACCTTATCTAGATAGGCGTGTGCTTATTTGAGCTCAATTTCGAGACTCATAGCAAAGGGTCTGAATACTTATGTAAATAACGCATTTCTGTTTTTTAAAACCTATTTTCATTTGTCATTATGGGGTATTGTGTGTAGATTGATGAGGGGAAATTTGGATTTCATCCATTTTAGAATAAGCCTGTAACGTAACAATATTTTGAAAACTTCAGGGGGTCTGATTACTTTCCAAATGCACTGTATGCCTTAAATAAAAAATAAAAAAAGAGAAATTAAATTAAGACTCTTTGCTTTCAACTGACACCAAATTTGACATGCTCTTATGAACTGGAAATTACCTCACATGCATGCTTTCGGTCTCTAACACTAACACAAAATAAATCATATAAAAATGAAATATTTGTATACAACTGAACTAAATAACAACTAGCCAATCAAGTCTGAAAACTGAAACCAAACAGAATTTCAAATAAAAATCAAAGATCTAATAGAAATAAAAACGAATACAAAAACACAACTATAATAACCTTGGCTACTACTTACACATCATATTCATAGGGCAGAACTGATTCCACTGAGTCCAAACGATTCACAAACAGCTGGATGAGAGTCTAAGGAAGGAGAGAGATGGTCATACAGGCATGTTGCCTAATAAATCTGTGATACCACTTACAGGGATACAGTCAAAGCACTGCCCAAAGATGGAAGATTAACTTAGAAGCAAAAGTCTTGAATAAAATTATAATTTACTCCAACGATTGTCCATGGGGTTGATCCTTAAAACATTTTTACCCAACGTTTTTGAGCGCCGGTGCAGAAGTTGCGATTTAGATCACCTGGCACATGCACTAAACCTTGCAAACACCTGAAAGACTAGGGTTAGTATGCATGCATCCGTCATGTTGATAGACTATTATATTATTTAATCACATTATAAGCGCAGCAGGGTAGCCTAGTGGTTTGACTTGTAACTGAAAGGTTGCAAGTTCAAATCCCCGAGTTGACAAGGTACAAATCTGTCGTTCTGCCCCTGAACAGGCAGTTAACCCACTGTTCCTAGGCCGTCGTTGAAAATAAGAAGTTGTTCTTAACTAACTTGCCTAGTAAAATAAATTAATTTTTTTTTAAAATGAAATACGCACAAGGCAGGCTACGAGTGAATGTTCCGTCCATAATGCAATTAGCGGGAAAACACCTTTGTCAAAGGGGCACCGCACATGCAAGCGGATGTGACAAAAAATATCCGTTAGGAATGTAGAAAGGGGAGATCTAATATGCAATTACTAACATGGGTTGCTATTATGACAGATGCTACGAATATACTGTACACGCGCATGTAATTTAGATCATAAACACAGAGGCCTGTGTTTTGAAGTCAGTTTTAGAATACAACAAGCACTGAATGGTGTAGGGAATCATTGTACCATCTAAATTGCTGTGAAATATAGTTTCAGTGACAACAAATATAATTTTTTACAGTTGTTTGAAACCGGTGGACGAAAACGACAGTTTCGGTTTTGGTCCACCAGCTTCGAACAGTGGTTTTGGCGAATATCATGGCCGATCACAACACTGGCGATTAAATAAAACTGTGAATCACTAACGTACCACTATTAGCGCCAGATATATTATGGACATTTTAAGAAATAGCCATGGAAAAATTAAGCAAAAATGCGTAGCACCTTTAAGTACATTACTGTGATTGTTTTTAAACAAAATGGTCAAAAATAGCTTCTTAGTTAGAGCCATTTCTCAAGCAAGAATTTTGCTAGGACCATCTGGGAGTGGTCTGAGTGGTGGAACAGCTCTTACTCACACTAAAAGGGCATTATCATTTTCACAACATTAGTCCAACCTCAGTGTGGAGATAAACACGGGGATATCACGTTTCTGCATGCACTGGGCCTTTCACACGCATATTTTGCTGTACGGTTTTGGAAACAAAATGAACTTATCATTCATATCAGCCATAAATAATTTTATGAAAACTAAAAGTTAAATTACTACACACCCTTTATGGGGATTATGGTTTCCACATGGTCATACCTCCATGTTTACAGTCCTTGTTTAAGGAGGACAGAGAGGCGACCGTCTGTGTTAATTAGCCATCTAGCATGTCCACCTGTTCCATTAGAATAACTGGGAAGGGAGTGTAACGTTAGTTCGTCGGCTGGACGTAAAAAGCCATATTGATCTGTTCAAACCTGCGACATACAGTAAGTGTATATCTTTTTATTTTTAAGATTCTCAGAAAATATAAGTTCCATATTTCGAAAACGGTATCGCAAGTGGTGATTGGCGTTTCTAAACGTTAAAACAGTATCGGGATTGTAATTAACATGGTCATACCGGTAAGCAGTGCTTACAACTGAGAACCTTGCTTGAGATAAGGCAGAATGCCTTGGGTTCTCAAGAGCAAATATTTTGTAGTTATCTTACTAGCCAGCCGTGACGGACAAGTTGCAGACTAACTAATAATGTAAACCACTTCAAATCAAGACTAGTCAGCTAGCAACAATTGTTAACGTTACGTTAACGTTTGGTAGTTTAGCTAGTGAATAGCTTTGGTAGCTAGTGCAACAGTATGTCACTTGACTAGCATGCAGCTAGCTAAATAACACTTAGAACAAACCCCGTAACTAGCTAGCCAGTCGGAAGGAAATAAACAAAACAAATGTAACATTAAACGTCAATTTGATGCACAAACTAGTTTACAGCGAAATAACCACGTGGGGCCATGTCAGTCCGTAAAAAAAGACCAAATGTGTCAATTTACCTGACAATCATCGCCTCCTTTATCTTCACAAAAACTCACTGGGGCTAAACCCGGAAGGTAGAATCCTGAACAAGTACTAAAGGCAACTAACGTGAACACAAGTACAAATTCAGTGTCTATCCGCGTCTTCATTGTCCCGGTTTTGTTTCTAATCTCAATTCAGTTGGTATGTAGCTAGTTCCGTTTTTGTTTCTGTGAGGAAAAATAACGTTAGCTAGCCAGCTTGTCAGCCAGTTGAGCTTCGATAATTAGCTAGCGTCCAACGCTACTTCTTCTATGATGTAATGGCTGTCCGCAAACCAACGTTAAATGTGCATGCCGCCACCTACTGTGCTGGAGTGTGGTCGATTTAGAAATGTTGTAACCCGTAATCCTCCTACCAAGCTCACTACTTCTGAGAAAATAAAAAAGATCCCTACTAAGTTCTAATAGACCCTCCCCCATCGCCTTCCAAACCCATTCCAACCTCAATGACCCCACACTTCAATCTTTCCCTCTCTTCAACATACAACAATATAACAACACATGCTCCACCGTTTCAATCGACCATACACTCCAGATGCAAATCATTCACTTGCTTGGTAACCAGATGTAATTACAAATTCAATGTACAATGTCCTAAGCAAATTCGAGCAAACACCACCTCTCTCTTCCGAATCTGACCCTTGAATCTTGGTCCACCAACCTTTCTTTGGAGGGCATATAAATGCCAGCCCTTGTGCTCAGTCCCATCTCTTCTGCCACATGTAACAGTTTAACTACCGTCCCTCTCCTCGCCCCGAACCAGGGACCCTCTGCACACATCAACAACTGACACCCACGAAGCATCGTTTACCCATCGCGCCACAAAAGCCGCGGCCCCCTCAGAGCGAGTGACGTCACCGATTGAAACGCTCTTAGCGCGCACCACCACTAACTACATTCACATTTACATTTAAGTCATTTAGCAGACGCTCTTATCCAGAGCGACTTACAAATTGGTGAATTCACCTTCTGACATCCAGTGGAACAGCCACTTTACAATAGTGCATCTAAATCATTAAGGGGGGGTGAGAAGGATTACTTATCCTATCCTAGGTATTCCTTGAAGAGGTGGGGTTTCAGGTGTCTCCGGAAGGTGGTGATTGACTCCGCTGTCCTGGCGTCGTGAGGGAGTTTGTTCCACCATTGGGGGCCAGAGCAGCGAACAGTTTTGACTGGGCTGAGCGGGAACTGTACTTCCTCAATGGTAGGGAGGCGAGCAGGCCAGAGGTGGATGAACGCAGTGCCCTTGCTTGGGTGTAGGGCCTGATCAGAGCCTGGAGGTACTGCGGTGCCGTTCCCCTCACAGCTCCGTAGGCAAGCACCATGGTCTTGTAGCGGATGCGAGCTTCAACTGGAAGCCAGTGGAGAGAGCGGAGGAGCGGGGTGACGTGAGAGAACTTGGGAAGGTTGAACACCAGACGGGCTGCGGCGTTCTGGATGAGTTGTAGGGGTTTAATGGCACAGGCAGGGAGCCCAGCCAACAGCGAGTTGCAGTAATCCAGACGGGAGATGACAAGTGCCTGGATTAGGACCTGCGCCGCTTCCTGTGTGAGGCAGGGTCGTACTCTGCGGATGTTGTAGAGCATGAACCTACAGGAACGGGCCACCGCCATGATGTTGGTTGAGAACGACAGGGTGTTGTCCAGGATCACGCCAAGGTTCTTAGCGCTCTGGGAGGAGGACACAATGGAGTTGTCAACCGTGATGGCGAGATCATGGAACGGGCAGTCCTTCCCCGGGAGGAAGAGCAGCTCCGTCTTGCCGAGGTTCAGCTTGAGGTGGTGATCCGTCATCCACACTGATATGTCTGCCAGACATGCAGAGATGCGATTCGCCACCTGGTCATCAGAAGGGGGAAAGGAGAAGATTAATTGTGTGTCGTCTGCATAGCAATGAAAGGAGAGACCATGTGAGGTTATGACAGAGCCAAGTGACTTGGTGTATAGCGAGAATAGGAGAGGGCCTAGAACAGAGCCCTGGGGGACACCAGTGGTGAGAGCGCGTGGCGAGGAGACAGATTCTCGCCACGCCACCTGGTAGGAGCGACCTGTCAGGTAGGACGCAATCCAAGCGTGGGCCGCGCCGGAGATGCCCAACTCGGAGAGGGTGGAGAGGAGGATCTGATGGTATCGAAGGCAGCCGATAGGTCTAGAAGGATGAGAGCAGAGGAGAGAGAGTTAGCTTTAGCAGTGCGGAGCGCCTCCGTGATACAGAGAAGAGCAGTCTCAGTTGAATGACTAGTCTTGAAACCTGACTGATTTGGATCAAGAAGGTCATTCTGAGAGAGATAGCGGGAGAGCTGGCCAAGGACGGCACGTTCAAGAGTTTTGGAGAGAAAAGAAAGAAGGGATACTGGTCTGTAGTTGTTGACATCGGAGGGATCGAGTGTAGGTTTTTTCAGAAGGGGTGCAACTCTCGCTCTCTTGAAGACGGAAGGGACGTAGCCAGCGGTCAGGGATGAGTTGATGAGCGAGGTGAGGTAAGGGAGAAGGTCCCCGGAAATGGTCTGGAGAAGAGAGGAGGGGATAGGGTCAAGCGGGCAGCTTGTTGGGCGGCCGGCCGTCACAAGAAGCGAGATTTCATCTGGAGAGAGAGGGGAGAAAGAGGTCAGAGCACAGGGTAGGGCAGTGTGAGCAGAACCAGCGGTGTCGTTTGACTTAGCAAACGAGGATCGGATGTCGTCGACCTTCTTTTCAAAATGGTTGACGAAGTCATCTGCAGAGAGGGAGGAGGGGGGGGGGGGAGGAGGATTCAGGAGGGAGGAGAAGGTGGCAAAGAGCTTCCTAGGGTTAGAGGCAGATGCTTGGAATTTAGAGTGGTAGAAAGTGGCTTTAGCAGCAGAGACAGAGGAGGAAAATGTAGAGAGGAGGGAGTGAAAGGATGCCAGGTCCGCAGGGAGGCGAGTTTTCCTCCATTTCCGCTCGGCTGCCCGGAGCTCTGTTCTGTGAGCTCGCAAATGAGTCATCGAGCCACGGAGCGGGGGGAGGACCGAGCCGGCCTGGAGGATAGGGGACATAGAGAGTCAAAGGATGCAGAAAGGGAAGAGAGGAGGGTTGAGGAGGCAGACTCAGGAGAAAGGTTGGAGAAGGTATGAGCAGAGGGAAGAGATGATAGGATGGAAGAGGAGAGAGTAGCGGGGGAGAGAGAGCGAAGGTTGGGACGGCGCGATACCATCCGAGTAGGGGCAGTGTGGGAAGTGTTGGATGAGAGCGAGAGGGAAAAGGATACAAGGTAGTGGTCGGAGACTTGGAGGGGAGTTGCAATGAGGTTAGTGGAAGAACAGCATCTAGTAAAGATGAGGTCGAGCGTATTGCCTGCCTTGTGAGTAGGGGGAAGGTGAGAGGGTGAGGTCAAAGAGGAGAGGAGTGGAAAGAAGGAGGCAGAGAGGAATGAGTCAAAGGTAGACGTGGGGAGGTTAAAGTCGCCCAGGACTGTGAGAGGTGAGCCGTCCTCAGGAAAGGAGCTTATCAAGGCATCAAGCTCATTGATGAACTCTCCGAGGGAACCTGGAGGGCGATAAATGATAAGGATGTTAAGCTTGAAAGGGCTGGTAACTGTGACAGCATGGAATTCAAAGGAGGCGATAGATAGATGGGTAAGGGGAGAGAGAGAGAATGACCACTTGGGAGAGATGAGGATCCCGGTGCCACCACCCCGCTGACCAGAAGCTCTCGGGGTGTGCGAGAACACGTGGGCGGACGAAGAGAGAGCAGTAGGAGTAGCAGTGTTATCTGTGGTGATCCATGTTTCCGTCAGTGCCAGGAAGTCGAGGGACTGGAGGGAGGCATAGGCTGAGATGAACTCTGCCTTGTTGGCCGCAGATCGGCAGTTCCAGAGGCTACCGGAGACCAGGAACTCCACGTGGGTCGTGCGCGCTGGGACCACCAGATTAGGGTGGCCGCGGCCACGCGGTGTGGAGCGTTTGTATGGTCTGTGCAGAGAGGAGAGAACAGGGATAGATAGACACATAGTTGACAGGGTACAGAAGAGGCTACGCTAATGCAAAGGAGATTGGAATGACAAGTGGACTACACGTCTCGAATGTTCAGAAAGTTAAGCTTACGTAGCAAGAATCTTATTGACTAAAATGATTGAAATGATACAGTACTGCTGGAGTAGGCTAGCTGGTAGTGGCTGCGATGTAGCTAACCTAGAAAATCGCTCTAGGCTAAACAATTGTCTTAGATACAAAGACGGCTATGTAGCTAGCTAGCTACGATCAAACAAAACAAACCGTTGTACTGTAATAGTTACTACAGTGCTGCTATTCGGGGGCTAGCTGGCTAGCTACGTTAAAAGAACGACAATAGCTGGCCAGCTAACCTAGAAAATCGCTCTAGGCTACACAATTGTCTTAGATACAAAGACGGCTATGTAGCTAGCTAGCTACGATCAAACAAAACAAACCGTTGTACTGTAATAGTTACTACAGTGCTGCTATTCGGGGGTTAGCTGGCTAGCTAGTCATTTCACATCGGTTACACACACATCTATCAAAATAGCTCTGACATCTTACAATTGGCCTAACCTCTACCCAATATCAATTATATCTTGTTTCAAATCTCTTTAACAAAGGTATGCTTTGTTAAACGTTAATTTGTGGAATATCTTTCTTTAATGCGCCAATCCGTTGTGTTGTGACAAGGTAGGGGTGGTATACAGAAGATTGCCCTATTTGGTAAAAGACCAATTCCATGCGAAATGACAGTCCATCAAAAATATGAATTAACCCTTTTTTGTTGTTGAAGTAACCCAAACAGGTTTAAACAAATCCTAATATATTTGAGATTCTTCAAAGTTGCCAACCCTTCTCTTGATGACAGCTTTACACACTCTTGGCATTCTCTCAACCAGCTTCACGAGGAATGTTTTTCCAACAGTCTTTAAGGAGTTCACACATATGCTGAGCACTTGTTGGCTATTTTTCCTTCACCCTGCGGTCCAACTCATCCCAAACCATCTCAACTGGGTTGAGGTTGAGTGATTGTGGAGGCCAGGTCATCTGATGCAGCACTCTATCACTCTCCTTGGTCAAATAGCCCTTTCACTCTCTGGAGGTGTGTTTTGGGTCATTGTCCTGTTAAAAAACAAATGATAGTCCCACTAAGCGCAAACCAGATGGGATGGTGTATCGCTGCAGAATGCTGCGGTAGCCATGCTGGTTCAGTGTGCCTTGAATTCGAAATTAATCAGTGTCACCAGCAGAGCACCATCACACCTCCTCCTTCATGCTTCACGGTGGGAACCACACATGCGGAAATCATCCGTTCACCTAATCTGCTTCTCAAAGACAGCGGTTGGAACCAAAAATCTTAAACTTGGACTCATCAGACCAAAGGACAGATTTCCACCGGTCTAATGTCCATTGCTCGTGTTTCTTGGCCCAAGCAATTCTCTTCTTCTTATTGGTGTCCTTTAGTAGTGGTTTCTTTGCAGCAATTCAAATGTGAAGGCCTGATAGTCACTTTAACTATACCTACATGTACATATTACCTCAATTAGCCCGACTGACTGGTGCCCCCGCACATTGACTCTACCGGTACCAACTGTATATAACCTCGCTACTGTTATTTTCACTGTCATTTTACTGTTTAAACATAATTTAAAAAATATATATTTTGTTTACCTAATACCAATTTTTTTCCTTACAAGCCCTAACCAACAGCGCAATTTGTAAGTAAGCATTTCACTGTAAGGTCTACACCTGTCCTGGAGCACGTGACAAATAAACTTTGATTTGATGTTGAGATGTGTCTGTTACTTGAACTTTGAAGCATTTATTTGGGCTGCAATTTCTGAGGCTGGTAACTCTATAGAACTTATCCTCTGCAGCAGAGGTAACTCTGGGTCTTCCTTTCCTGTGATGGTCCTCATGAGAACCAGTTTCATCATAGCACTTGATGGTTTTTGCAACTGCAATTGAAGAAATGTTCAAAGTTCTTGATATTTTCCGTATTGACTGACCTTCATGTCTTAAAGTAATGATGGACTGTTGTTTCTCTTTGCTTATTTGAGCTGTTCGTGCCATAGTATGGACTTGGTCTTTTACCAAATAGGGCTATGTTCTGTATACCACCCCTACCTTATCACAACACAACTGATTGGCTCAAACGCAGTAAGAAGGAAATTCCACAAATTAACTTTTAATGAGGCACACTTGATCATTGACATGTACTCCAGGTGACTATCTTGTGAAGCTGGTTGATAGAATCCAAGAGTGTGCAAAGCTGTCAAGGCAAAGGATGGCTAGAATCTCAAATATAAAATAGATTTAGATTTGTTTAACACTAGTTTGGTTACTACATGATTCCATATGTGTTATTTCATAGTTTTGATATCTTCACTATTATTCTACAATGTAGAAAATATTAAAGAAAAAGCCTTTAATGAGTAGGTGTGTCAACTTTTGACACGTACTGTACTTCCTATAGATTTACCAGCTGATAAACTATTCAATACAGAGAGTACTATAATTCTAACAGGTTGTACGTCCTCCACCCACTAGAAAGAAACAATTATCGCTTACAGTTCAACTGAGTATACTGACAGTTCATATGTTCGCCTTCTACATATCTGCACATCAAATTCAGGACCATAAACGCCTGCTCCTGTGCGCACACTATCTGGGTCCTTGGATCCATCTGTGAAAAGCGGTTAAAAAAGCAAAACTTCTACCAATGTAACTGTCAACCTTTCCCTATATCACTGACTTCTAACCAGTTTTTACTTTTCTCTACCAAGGTTAGACCAACAACAGGGTCTGACAGTAACCATGGAGGAACATCCCCTATCACCACAGAAGGGCCAACCTCCAACTCCCTCAAACCACTTTCATCAGCAAGCTTTCCAACTGTCCAACCAAAACCACTGCCTTGTCTACTAGCACACATCCAACCCGTCGTTCGTTTGGTTGTCATTAAGAAGTGGGTCGGACGATACGTTTGATTGGTTAGTCTTCCAGACTCTTGGCAAATATATTTACAACTAACCCTCCTTGTTCCACCTGTGCTCTTGGTCTTCTCTAAAGTCGTGTTAGTTGAAATGTTGCAAGCAACCTACCTATAACATTATTACTGTTCAATGCTGTCAATGTTCTATATGTGTATGCCCGTTAGAATAAAACAAAAAATGGAAGAAAATAGAATATGAAAAATTATATCAGACATGCACATAAAAAATAGGCAGTGGTTTTACTCTATGCTGTGCTGTTTTTTTCCAGATCAAATATGCATAAATTGCCAGCTACTTCCGGATGCGTGATAGCACGTGATCGTTATAAATTTACATCCATCGTTTCGCAGTTTTCTTGAGGCGCCAGCGCGTTGTGGAAATCGTAGAGGTAGGTGTCAAGCACCGTTCAAATGTATTTTGTGCACAATGTTTTGCAGATGGTAAACGTCCAACTCACTTTGAAATCAGATAAAACCCCATATTTATGCATGCACCTAATTTTTTTTAACATCCGACTAACAGCTAGCCAGCTTCAAATGAACTAGTCGCCATTTTGAGTTTTGTTGAATGAACCCACAGTTTTGTCCGGTTGTTATTTATTGTTAAATGCACGTTTATTGTTAACTTACTAATAATGCACTTGGACTGACATGGTCCCACGTGGTAATTCTGATTTAAACTAACTAGTTTGTAAATCCGCTTGCTTGCCAGGTAACTCGAACTAGTATAAGTAATTGATGTCCTGACTGGATGGGAATTGGCAGAGATACGTTTGGTTTGGAAATGTTAGCTAGCCATTCATTCCACTTTCGACGCCATTTTGTCCTGCATGTTAAAGCTTAACAAATATACAATAACATTGTACATTAACTTTCTAATCGTAATTAAGTACATAACGTTAGTTACACAACACATAAACTTGCTTGACACCACGTAGACCCAAATCAAATATTAAGCTAACGTTAGCTAGTTTAACGGCATGTTTCGAAACCGAGGTCTGGAGGGAGGACAAATTGTTTTCCCCAACATGCCTTAGTCCAAGCATGCTCATTTTGTTGCACAAACAGTCGATCTGGTGGTTTAAAACAATTTTCTCCTATTTAGGTTAAACCGACGCAAATATGGCAGAGGCAGACCGACCAGGGAAGCTATTCATCGGAGGCCTGGACACTGAAACTGACGAAAAGGCTCTTGAGAAGTATTTCAGCAAATATGGCAGAATAGTGGAAGGTACATTTTTTTTTGTTTATTTTATTTTGGTTATGAAGAATACACCTAAATGGATTACTGTTACATTGCAATAGTTATGTCCCAATAAAGATATTACTCTTGCTATTGTATGAGGACAACACTTAGGCATATTGGAACTGCTTGGATCTCAATTATGAGCAATTAAGTGAATAACATAATGGTTTTGATAAGCAATGAGCTGGGGGAAAAAACACCAACACCTCAATTCTGAGCATCAGTTCAGATTAATATTTTGTAACCTAGTCATCTTCTTCTGTCTGCATTAAATATCTATTTTTTTCTTTCCAGTTCTGTTGATGAAAGATCGGGAAACAAACAAATCAAGAGGTTTTGCTTTTGTGACGTTTGAGAGTCCTGCAGATGCAAAGGATGCTGCACGTGAAATGAATGGGAAGGTAAAGTTGTACCTTTTTCTTTCATCTACTTAAATGACCCTAGTGTCTGTAGTTTGTGTACATTCCTAATGTTCACATCAATCTCTTTTTAAAAGTCGCTTGATGGAAAGCCAATCAAGGTTGAACAAGCTACGAAACCTACTTTTGGACGCGGCCCACCACCCATGCATCCACGTAGCCGTGGTCCCCCTCGAGGCCTTCGAGGATCTAGAGGAGCACCAAGTGGAATGAGGGGTCCACCATCCAGAGGTAACTTTGCGGAAGTACTCACCGGAGTTGTTTATTGGGCATTTATGAATAGTATTATTTAAAAAAAAAAAAAGGCTATGTAGGCTATGAAACTGGCATTTATGTCTTTTGAAATTACTTTTTCACATTGTTTCGTGAGTGATGAGTTTGCCATTAATATTTGCATTTCTTGTCTGCCAAAAGACTACTATGATAACATAGGAATTGTAGAACCCTTTTTCAAAGGGATTTCATCCAGAGGCCCCCCACCACTGAAGAGAGGACCTCCGATTCGTAATGGAGGCCCCCCACCCAAGAGACACGCTCCTTCTCCTATGGGTAGAAGTAAGTGTGAATACCTCTCTTGAACTTACTGCTGTAAGGAATGACTTACCACGTAGTGCCACAGACTTCTGTTCTCCTGATAATTACTGCCGGATCTTGTTTTCTTTAGCTCCCATGTCCAGGGACAGGGACCCCTATGGCCCACCCCCTCCCCGCAGAGAGTCGATGTCCAGAAGGGATGATTACCCATCACCAAGGGATGACTATTACAGCACAAAGGACAGGTGGATTTGCCCATTCAACAAATATCTTACCACTCTGTTTGCAGTTGGTTACATGTTCTTAATGTTACTTCTAACATTTGTCAAATTGCTTATTTATACAAGTGGCATGTTTTCCCATTTTGACAGCTATTCTAGCCGGGACTATACGAGTTCCAGGGATACAAGGGACTACGCACCACCACCAAGGGATTATCCCCAATCCAGTTCCCGTGATGACTATGGATCAATGTCCAGGGGCTACAGGTATGTTTGACTTGTGACTCTAAAGATTGGTTGAGAGTTCCGTTGACATAAGTAACATTACACCATTCCTTTCACTAGTGAGCGTGATGGCTATGGTGGAGGCCGGGAACCCAAAAGCTATATGGAGCGCCCTAGTGCAGCCGCCTATCGAGAGCCCTACGGTGGTTACGGTAAGATTGACCACTTAAGTATAATGGACAAAAGTTGCTCCAGTCTCCCACAACCTGCTCAATGTCCCCCTGGGAGCTGGAGACCTTACATGCACCGCAAGGGAAACATCCAAAAAGCCTCTTAACCATTCAATGTTCATTCTACAGTGTCACAAAATACTCCCTCAAGGAGTCGTGCTCAAATCTGTTTTTGTAGGGTGAAACGACCCTCACAAAACCATCAAGACCTCACTGAAAAACTGTGACCAATGTGAGATTCTAACAACTGGAATTCTAAAAGGAAAAAACAGCTCCTCAACAAAACCATGGCATGCTCAAAGGGCTTTCATTGCCTAATTTATGATCCCCCAAGCTTGGATAAATAATCGCTGAAAGCACCTAAATGTTAAGTTTTGATCAGATCACTAGCATATTGGAGATTGAAACGTATAGTTGCAATTGATAGTCTTAAGAAATACTCACAGAAAACATTGGCTCATAATTCAGCAAAGTGTGTGAAGTGAAACTTGCCAATTACCTGACCCATTGACCCTGCAGGTAACTCACGCAGCGCCCCACCCTCAAGGGCCCCCCAACCATCCTACAATGGCAGTGGCGGAAGCAGTCGCTATGACGACTATGGCAGCAGTTCCCGGGATGGCTATGGCGGTCGTGAAAGTTACCCCAGCAGTCGAAGTGACCCATACCCCCCTAGCCGTGGTGAGCGAATGGGCAGGCAGGAGCGGGGGCCAGCGCCCCCTATCGAGAGAGGCTACCCTCCTCGTGACGCGTACAGTGGCTCAAGTCGTGGAGCACCCCGTGGTGGCCGCGGAGGCACCAGAGTCGATAGAGGCATTGCCCGCAGCAGATACTGAGATGGACTTAAACATGACATCAAAGCGACCGCTACATAATGCGTGTTCATTCACTACTTGTATAAGTGGGTGGAAAGTTGGAGAGGGCAAAAAAACTAGGATGTCAAATTCCATGGACAAGCATAGGTTTTGAGATGTTTATCTTCAGGCTGTCAATTTCTTTTTGTTTTAAGTGTTAAAATACTTTTATTTCCCCAGCCAATGTAATGATATCATTGCCAAGTGATGCGTGTTTAGTTTTTGTACATTTAGTGCTGTTAAGTCCTGCTATGCCCATGGATATGGCTTTCGTATACTAATAAAGTTTTTAACCAAAGTTCTTTACGCAACACTAATGGATGTTCTGAAAGTGACAAACTATTACATAGATGTGCGCTGGGCAATCGGTGTACATCAACAAGTAGAGATCATTTGAGATGCAGAGCTTTCAACTGTGACGCTTGTAGATGACACTTAGCAGTCCTGTACTTTGCATTGTCCAACTGGGTTGTCGGAGGACAACGCAAATGTCAATCAGTGTAGTTTTCCCTCAGTGGAAATGGAGTCATCGCCATAAAGCCAAACAATGCTGGCTTGCAACGACCTTACCAAAGACCAACAACCAAACGCCAGAGTCTTTTCAACCCGACTGATAGTGTCAACAGCTGGTAAGCAAAGCAAAACTTTTTGTTTCTCGTCTGTTAACTTAATTTCTCATTACCGTGAATTGCAGTCTGCTCAAAAGGTATAGTGTGCAAGAGACTGGATGCCCCAGGGAATGAAACGAATCAATGTAGTTCAATTGAAGTAGCTTTTTTTTTGTGTAGTCTTATCTACTAAATTGATTACATACATTTTAAGAAATTGTATTTTACTTGATAAACAATGAATTAGCCACTAAACCTACGTTACGGGTCAACATCTAACTTGTCAACAATGCGCAGAATCACAAAAGGAGATCACCTTTGCTGGGCACTTGTTTTTTTTTTTTCAACTCATCCCAAAAAATGTTTGGCAAATTTTTTTTTTTACTGAGGGGCAATGTTCATAATAAGGAATCTTTTTTTGTGTACAGTGGATTTCATTTTATTTTTCTGTGCCATAGTCAAAGATCAAGCTTGTCTCAAGCATGCCAATTCTCAAATGGAGACCACTCGGAAGAGCAGCCATGTCCTAACAACCAAGCTGGAAAGTGAATGGGAGCGAGAATCAAATCGGACCATTGCGTTATTTGAAGGGGATACTGAAAGATTGGGTTATCAATTTTATGTAATCCAAAAGAAATGGCGGGATGTTAATTTATATTTTCTTGTTTCAGGATGAGCAATCTTTTGGAACTATTGCTGATTAAAGCCGTCCTGTTGGATCCAAGTGGATGTTGGACCACTGCATAGAGAACCGAACGTGTATGACCACCACCAATTCAGTAATCAAGAGTTTAATAGCTACATGTAACATTTTCAGACTTAATAGACTGTATTTGCTTCCCTGTTCCAGGTACCAGTGCTGATCATGTGATGGAACCAAGCGTGGTGGGCAGATCCATGGACAGAACTCTGGCTGAGTTATAAGCCTTGAAGTCTTAATGTGTATTTTTGCCAATAAAACTTTTTTATTTACTTGGAATTGTTTGGTGTCGTTTAGATTTGTTTGCTGTTCAGGACTGTCTGCAAATGACAATGGTTAGCCACTAAGTGGTTGATTTTTATATGCTGCCCAAAAGCAAAATAACTTGATTCCTGGAGTTTTGGGAGTTGATGAAGATTTGACTAGAATGTAATGCAGATTTCGTTCTGTTTGAGGCACTATTGTGGTTGCCACTTTCTACAGCATCCTGTTGACTATGGAATGTGTCCCTTCAGATAACATGATTTCTCTGTTTCCTGATGTTATGTTAGTGGAATTGGAGGCACAAAGCATTCAACCATAACTCAGAATTCACCTACAGTGTCTCAGGTGTGGAAGGGCGAAAGGTTATTGCATAGGATGGAAACCACCATCAATAAAGGTATTGCTACAGTGCTTGTTATTAACCAGTAGGGGAACCCAGTACTAGTACAAACGGCGTTTTTAACAAGCAGAAGTGTTACACGGATGTGGGTAACATTTTGATACGGAGTTGTGTAATTTGGCGCCTTCGGTGGGGATGCATAAGGAGGGTTAATTGGAACCATGAACCCAGAGGAGCAGACCGTAACGTGGCTGATATCATTAGGGGTGCTTAATTCACCCAAGAAAAACATAGCTGACCCAGAAGAATTTCTGAAAACATCTCTGAAAGATGGGGTCGTCTTGTGCAAACTATTGGAGCGGCTCGTGCCCGGCACTGTTCCAAAGGTAAGCAGAACATTGTTACTGCAATGTTATCCGTGCAACATTCTAACGGTGATAACGGAGAAAAGTAATATTTACAAAGTCAACAACTTGAACCGTGAGAAAACACTGGCGACGCCAGTGGAGGGATTGTTTGAATCGCAAGGGAGGGGTTGTTTGAATAACTTACCAATACCTGCTGAAGTAATGTAACTTCAATAGTCTAATTAAACCAGTGTCGAATACATTCATATGGAAATGTAAGATGAGAAATGTATCAATAATGTAAAAGAGTGCTGAACTCCTATGGGTTTGCATGCATTGCTGACTTCCTGTCAAGTGAAAAGTGTTTCCGCATTCTGAAAATGACGAAACATGTTCCAAAACGCATATAATTATGTAACCAAAGATGCTTATATTCAGGTTAATGCACATTATACTATGCAAAACCTGTGCATTTTTAGCAGGTATATTCTTTTTACATTTCGGGAACCAGACAGGAATGTATTTTGTACAGATCAGCTGAATCACAGATGTAGAACAAGGAACACAGCCGACTTGGTTAATTTAACAGGCTACATTAGGCGGAAGGCATTCTTGTAACTTAATTGTAGGCTATCCAATTCATATCTGATGATTGTCACTGACTAGAAAAAAAAAATTGCACTGCATTTTCGATTATGCTGAGCCGAGAGGGCACCGGTCTATGGCCCGTGACGTGAACAGGGAAAAACGGTGGAGGAGGAGCGCCTTTCTCAAATCGAACTGCAATCAAACCAAATCAATCTGCGCTGCTCGGTCCTATTGTCAATAAGGCAGCGTGGTGAATGGTCCAGAAACATAACATAAAAGCAATCACTTTTAGATGCGAAAAGAATCTTACTCATTACACCGCGTGCTTAATTAGGTCACTTTTGTTTTGTGCCGACTTCGCCGTGGGATTTGACCGGGGCACCTAGCTCTCGCCAGTGAAAGAACACCCCTGCCCAGATTGGTAATGTACTTTTATAATCTCCCGGCACAGACAGAAGTGGACTGGCCACCCCTCAGAGCCTGGTTCCTCTCTCAAATCAAATTGTATTGGTCACGTACACGTGTTTCGCAGATGTTAATGCGGGGTGTAGCGAAATGCTTGTGTTTCTAGTCCCAACAGTGCAGTAATATCTAATAAGTAATATGTACCAATTTCACAACAATACACACAAATCTAAAGGAATGGAATTAATAATATTTACATATTTGGACGAGCAATGTCAGTGTTGCATATACTAAGACAATTGAATAGAATACAGTATATACATATGAGATGAGTAATGCAAAATATGTAAACATTATTAAAGTGACTAGTGTTCCATTATTGAAGTGGCCAGTGATTTCAAATCTATGTATATAGGGCAGCAGCCTCTAATGTGCTAGCGGTGGCTATTTAACAGTCTGATGGCCTTGAGATAGAAGCTGTTTTCATTGTCTTGTTACCAGCTTTGATGCACCTGTACTGTCCTTGATTATTTTTTTGGCCTTCCTGTGACATCGGGTGCTGTATGTGTCCTGGAGGGCAGGTAGTTTGCCCCCGGCAATGCGTTGGGCAGACCGCACCACCCTCTGGAGAGCACTGCCGTTGTGGGCGGTGCAGGATGCTCTCAATTGTGCATCTGTAAAAGTTTGAGGGTTTCAGGTGCCAAGCCAAATTTCTTCAACCTCCTGAGGTTGAAGAGGCACTATTGCTGTGTGGGTGGACCATTTCAGTTTGTCAGTGGTGTGTACGCCGAGGAACTTGAAGCTTTCCACTTCTCCACTGTGGTCCCGATGATATGGATAGGGGGGTGCTCCCTCTGCTGTTTTCTGAATTCCACAATCAGCTCCTTTGTTTTGTTGACATTGGGTGAGAGTTAATTTTGCTGGCACCACACTCACAGGGCCCTCACCTCCTCGCTGTAGGCTGTCTCGTCATTGTTGGTAATCAGACCCATTGTTTTGTTTGCAAACTTGATGATTGAGTTGGAGATGTGCATGGCCACACAGTCATGGGTGAACAGGGAGTATAGGAGTGGGCTGAGCACACACCCTTGTGGGGTCCCAGTGTTGAGGATCAGTGAAGTGGAGGTGTTGTTTCCTACCTTCACCACCTGGGGGCGGCCTGTCAGGAAGTCAAGGACCCAGTTGCACAGGGCGGAGTTCAGACTCGGGGCTTTTATGTTTCTTCTTAGGTTCATGTCCTTCAAGGGAGTTTTTCTTAGCCACCGTGCTCCTACATATGCATTGCTTGCTGATTGGGGTTTTAGGCTGGGATTCTGTATAGCACTTTGACATCTGTTGATGTAAAAAAAAAGGGCTTTATACATACATTTGATTTGATTGATGGTTTCCACTATTTACCACAGCCACAAAGTAAAAATTGTCGATGTCAAAACCATAAATATGCTTTTTGATCTTTATTTAATGTCAGGGTTGGGCATAAGGTTATCTGTGTGGTTACGGTTAGGTTTAAAATCACATTTTAAGAAAATCAATTGTAGAAATAGGCGGGGTTTATGACCTTGTGTCTATGGTAACTAGGGACGATCCAAATTAATTGAATCCCCTCATTTGAGGAATAATCGAGGGGTATAATGGGCCCAAAATCTGTCCTCCCCAGCAGGTGTTTTTTTTTCTTCGCTCATCAAGTGAGGAGTTTTTGTATGGAGGTCAATGAGTGTCAGTGTTAGTTAATAAAAAAATGAATTGCTTATTTGCTACATGCAGCTTATTTGATCGAATAGAAGTTTTGAAGAAAAGGTTGTTACGAGTGTATATCCCGGCAACTGAGAAAAAAAAACAATTTACACTGGTTTGTGCCTGTTCACGCACGTATCTGCCCTCTCATTGGCTAGAATGGTCCCACTTGAACTTGCACCTTCCCACTGCCTTCCATTTTTTAAGAAATGTATTTTCGTCTTTAGAGCGACCACCTCAGTATCTGGTCAACATAATAGCTAATCTGTGAGTATTTATGAAATGCAGCGAGAGGTCATCGTCACTTCCTCCCCGAAGGCTTGCTTCCTGGTGCAACCACCCCCTTTAGCGAGTGGTGGGTATATTGCTGCATTCAAGACAACTGGGAACTCAGGGGGGATAGTCCAATCGTGACATCGGAGATATTTAGGTTGAAAAGTCAGAACTCTAGGAAGATGCCTGAATTTCCGTTTTGGAATTCCGACTTTTGTAAATGTTTAACTGTTATTTTTCTATTGTTTTATTTCCCGTTTTGTTTATGATCTATTTTACTTGCTTTGGCAACGTAAACACATGTTTCCCATGCCAATGAAGCCCCTGACATTGAAATTGAAGTTGACTGTTCTAAACCATTTTTTCCCCAATCAGAGCTTGTTTTTTTTGTCTAGAACGCACAGAAGTTGATTTAAAGATTTCCGAGTTTCCAGTTATCATGAAACTGACACAATACTCCTTAAAGAGAGACGTAGGAAGAGTCCACCGTTACTTTGGTAAACTGTCAAATATCAACATTTGAAAGGATACAGTGGATTGTGACTGTTTATTTCCCCACCTTGAGTTGTCATTTGCGTCAACACCTGTAATAGTAAACCCAAAATTATTCATTATATATTTATCTCTGTTTTTATACATTTATTTTATGTCTGTTTTAGTACTGTCAGGAACCTAGGAACGAAGCCGAATGCATCGCCAATATCAAGGAGTTTCTGAGAGGATGCACATCCTTAAAAGTAGAGGTAAGTGATTTCAAAAAGCTTGGTTGGTAATGGTTTCACCTCTTCTATATTGACATGTTTTGTTTTATGATCATGTGTTTGTTGTTGTTGGACATTTTGATTTGAGTTCCTTGCTGAATTCTTGTTTCTAGCTTTAGTAAACATTTACAAACAACCAACAATAATATATTTCCATAATGGTTTGCTTATTTGAGGACTGGTCTCTCCACGATGTACATAACTGTCAGCTGAGCAATTCGAAGTGGTGATTGGAAAATAATACTGCATAATTGTGGCAATAGAGTCAACTCAGGTTTCTGTCAACAAAAGCTTAACTTTCCTACAATTGTTTTGCTGTGACTTCAGCATAGATTTGTTTTCCTCTGCAGGCAGTATTTTTTTGTGACATGTCTCTTGATTGCCATGTGGAGTGGGTTGCCCTCTTAAGCAAGCATGCTGTTAGTCACTCCGGCAGAACACACAGACAGATGGGTTTGTTGATGGGTCTCAACTAAGTCTGCTTGTCTTAAATAATGCCTCGTTCAAGTGCTAGTCGGAACTAGTAAACTCTAAAATGTATGACTGGTTGAACCATGATGTACATCTTTGCTGCATGTTAAGTACAAACCGTAAGCAAGACGGACATTTCTGAGTTTCTTAGTTCTTACTAGCACTTAAACACGGCATAAGGCTGGCTCCACTGTCTACTACTGCTTGAGTAGTGTACATTGAGCAGTATGCATCACATTGCTTGGTTAAACAGCAATAGGAAATCTAGCTGTACTCCCTACCTTTTCTACAAGTGAAAATTATCCCCCCCTTCAGCCATGTGACATTGATATTTACAGTGCATTCGGAAAGTATTCAGACCCCTTGACTTTTTCCACATGTTGTTACGTTATAGCCTCTAAAATAGTTTTTCTTTTAATTACACACAATACTTTAAAATCTACACACAATACCCCATAATGACAAAGCAAATTCAGGTTTTTACATTTTTTAAAATCTAATTATTAAAAAACAATTAAAACAGAAATACCGTATTTACAGTTGAAATCGTGAGGTTACATACACCTTAGCCAAATACATTTAAACTCAGTTTCACAATTCCTGACATTTACAATTCCTGACGTAGTAAAAATGCCCTGTCTTCAGTCAGTTAGGTTCACCATTTTATTTTAAGAATGTGAAATGTCAGAATAATAGTTGAGAGAATTATTTATTTCAGATTTTATTTCTTTCATCACATTCCCAGTGGGTCAGAAGTTTACATACGCTCAATTAGTATTTGGTAGCATTGCCTTTAAATTGTTTTAACTTGGGTAAAATGTTTCGGGTAGCCTTCCACAAGCTTCCCACAATAAGTTGGGTGAATTCTGGACCATTCTTCCTGACAGAGCTGGTGTAACTGAGTCAGGTTTGTAAGCCTCCTTGCTCGCACACGCTTTTTCAGTTCTGCCCACACGTTTTCTATAGGATTGAGTTCAGGTCTTTGTGATGTCCACTCCAATACCTTGACTTTGTTGTCCTTAAGCCATTTTGCCACAACTTTGGAAGTATGCTTGGGGTCATTGTCCATTTGAGAGACCTATTTGCGACCAAGCTTTAACTTCCTGACTGATGTCTTGAGATGTTGCTTCAATATATCCACACAATTTTCCACCCTCATGATACCATCTATTTTGTGAAGTGCACTAGTCCCTCCTGCAGCAAAGCACCCCCACAACATGATGCTGCCACCCCCGTGCTTCACGGTTGGGATGGTGTTCTTTGGCTTGCAAGCGTCCCCCTTTTTCCTCCAAACATAACGATGGTCATTATGGCCAAACAGTTATATTTTTGTTTCATCAGACCAGAGGACATTTCCCTAAAAAGTACGATCTTTGTCCTCCTTTGCAGTTGCAAACCGTAGTCTGGCTTTTTTATGGCGGTTTTGGAGCAGTGGCTTCCTCCTTGCTGAGTGGCCTTTCAGGTTATGTCAATATAGGACTCGTTTTACTGTGGATATAGATACTTTTGTACCGGTTTCCTCCAGCATCTTTGCTGCTGTTCTGGGATTGATTTGCACTTTTTCGCACCAAAGTACGTTCATCTCTAGGAGACAGAACGTGTCTCTTTCTTGAGCATTATGACGGCTGCGTGGTCCCATGATGTACTATTGTTTGTACAGATGTGCGTGGTTACTTCTGGCATTTGGAAATTGCTCTCAAGGATGAACCAGACTTGTGGAGGTCTACAATATATTTTCTGAGGTCTGATTTCCTTTTTTTCCCATGATGACAAGCAAAGAGTCACTGACTTTGAAGGTAGGCCTTGAAATACATCCATAGGTACACCTCCAATTGACTCAGGCTAATTGACATCATTTATCAGAAGCTTCTAAAGCCATGACATAATTTTCTGGAATTTTCCAAGCTGTTTAAAGGCACAGTCAACTTAGTGTATGTGAACTTCTGACCCACTGGAATTGTGATAGTGAATTGTAAGTGAAATAATCTGTCTGTAAACAATTGTTGGAAAACTGACTTGTGTCATGCACAAAGTAGTTGTCCGAAACGACTTATATAAACCTATAGTTTGTAAACAAGAAATGTGTGGAGTGGTTGAAAAACAAATTATAATGACTCACACCTAAGTGTGTGTAAACTTCCGACTTCAACTGTATTTCCAGCACTATGAGTGATGATGCACATAATAAGAGGGTGTTGGAAGTCCTTTCCCTCCCTATGCATTACGGTGACTGTCCCATTGGACCCTCAGTCATGCCTTTTCCTCCCCAACCCTTATAAACAGTTGTTTCTGCTTTTGAATTACATTAGTTGGTTTGAAAAAAAGGGGGGAAAAGTAATTTATTCAGCCAGGCTCTTTACTGCAAGTCAAGTGGTTCGGGGGAGAAACGCAGGCTGGTCTGTTGTGGTTTGGGAGGTCCCTTCTGCTTTCTTGCAGCGATCGCACTTCTCCATAATTACAGGCTTGGGGGCAGTTCAGGAGCTCACGACCGTAAGGATTTGGAAAGCCCCTGTACAATGTGTCATCTTGACTTTTTCCAGACCATTGCAGTTCATACTCTGGCCAGTCACCCTCTCTCACTCCATTTTTCTTAACCACAGCCATGGGGCTGTCATGTGACTGGACAAAGACCACATTCACACAACTTTCACTTCTGTTCCGAGATGCAGAAACGGGAAGCAGCAGCGACGGCTTGAGTGACGGCTAACTTGACGAGTTATGGTCGACTACAGTATAGTTGAATTTATAGATCCTGAGCCTATGGTATTATTATTTTTTATAGACATACCGTTGTAACGCCTGCGAGTCACATACTACCCTGGCCCTGCTCAAGGCTTTTTGACAGCAACAAACAAGTTTGATTCCTGTGTCATATGTTAGCTTCAGATTGTTCAACTTTTATGTCACTGTTTTAATGTCTGTATCCTTGCTTTGTTTCTCTGTAGATGCTTGTTCATTTTTGACAACAACAACCGATTGATACATGTCAATATCACACGCTACCTCAGTCTGTCGTCTTGACATGGTTACCAGATAGGCCACACTTCAGCTTTGAAAAGACTATGCATGAGTCAGTCAGTCATGTTGGCTCTGAAGGGCTAGATAGTGAACAGATGCCTCGTGCTCTGCTACCCTCTATATTTAAGACGTTTCATTTGAAGTGTGAAACCATAGCCGCGAGAGGAAAGTGGATAACCGGCTGTCTGTGAGGCCTGGGAGACAGACAGCGAGCGAGTGCTCGGCGTGCATCGAAGGACAAATGTGTTTTTTATTGAACCTTTCTTTAACTAGGCAAGTCAGTTAAGAAGAAATTCTTATTTACAATGACTGCCTACCCCGGTCAAACCCTAACCCGGACTATGCTGGGCCAATTGTGTGCCGCCCAATGGGACTCCCAATCACAGCCGGTTGTGATACAGCCTGGAATCGAACCAGAGTCTGAGATGCAGTGCCTTAGACAGCTGCGCCACTCAGGGACCCTCCAAATGAGGAGAGAACCGTCTGTTTTGTTCCCAAAACCACTAACCAAAGCCACGAAAAATATGGGTCACATTCAACATGTCTGTTTTTCTTTCCGTCTTCTTGTGTGTAAGTCACATCCCATTATGTGTTGTTGCTGGGCTGCGGTCAGGATTCTCTCTGTGATAATCAGCCAAGCAGTATCTCCTACACCTTTGTTGCTAATGATTTTATACCTACTTCTTTTCCCCTGCTGATTTTAGTCTGTCATATGAGCAGCCAGGTATTTTGTTTTTGAATTGAAAGTGTCTTCTTTGTGTCGGTCTCCTCTCCTGCCAGGGATTTGAACCAGAGTGCCTGTACTCTGGCGAGAAATTTAACAAAGTGCTTACCACTCTGCTGGGAGTCAACTTCGCCACCCAAGGTAAGTCTAATGACTCTATTTATTTGCTGGGCCTTATTCAGGAGGATGTGCAGCTACAAAACAGTCGGATAGAAATGCACTGGATAAAACAGACATTCCTACTCCACACATTATCTCTCGATTTCTATTTTTAAGGTTGTAAACAATGTACCCCACTGAATAAGACCATAATGAGCTTAAGGTTAAGGCCCAAATAAAATGTACTCACCTGCCTTTATTATCATGCAATATTGTAATCATTGATGTGTATGCTACGTTTGCATGACTAACCTGTCTGCTCTCACACGCTGTAAGCTCTAGTAGAAAACTGAATAATTTTACAGCTATGTGCTAGTGTGTGAACTGTGTAGTGTTGAGACTTGCATTGACCACATTCAACGTGGTGGTTTAAAATATACTGTGTGTGTGTGTGTATAAAATTAATATGCATGTGTCATTTTTCGCTGGATTGGTCCCAGTAGGCCTGGTGAATCTTAAAAGGTGCCCTGTTCACAGACAGCTGGCATGGCTGTGTGTCTGTTTCTGAGGGCCTCCTGCAGAGTACCATATTTACTCTGATGACTACCATGGCTCTCATGTCCTACTGAACATGCCTTGCTTTTTTCTGTAACATTGCATTAGAAGGCACCTGGCTCAGCAGTGCAGCTAGGCTATAAGTCATCCACGTGACAAACAGCAAGCTGACACAGTCACTCCAATCGATACACTGTTTTGACTTTCTGCTAGCGCCAAGCGTTTGCTGCTAATTCTAAAAGCCACCACTTGACTATATCCAATAGTGTCGTTATCTGTTTGAAGTTGTCTTAGCGCCAATCTTCATCAGAGAGCATCGATGCTAAAAGCCGGAGCATGACGATTGGACCAGAGTCTCTCGCTCTCTCAGCTTGAAATGGAATAGTCTTCAAAATGCCTAGTGCTGTTGAGTTGGGTTGGGTTAGTCACACACTCTTTAATGGGTTCAAGAAGAGGCATCTCTCTCCGTGTTTCTGCTTATCATGATCCTCTGACAGGCCTCAGTACTGTGTCTCTCTCCCTGTGTTTCTGTGTGATTGTGTGCACGTTCTGACAGTGCAGCTGCGAGAGGTATTGGTGGCCAGGCCACGAGGAGGGAGCTGCTGACAGTACAGGGCTTGTTGGGGCATCTCACTGCATGTGTAAAGGGATGTGGAATACTCACCCCCTCACAGCTAAGAGAAACACAAGCATTCCTTCTATACTGGCCTGCTGTTTTGTGCTCTTTTCGTTTTTCTTCTCCTCCCCCCTATCTGCAGTTGTAAAGGGATGGGGAATGAGGGTGATGTCCAGGTTGGCACTGACTCTTGGCGGTGCCCTAGAAATAGTTGGCTGAACCAGTATGGATATATGTATGGAGTGCCCTCCAATTATTAAAGGAGAACTCTGAACAACCAAAGCACACCAGTCATTTCATATCTGGACAGGGCTTTCCTGTAGCCTACATGGCCAGATCTACCTTGGAAAATGTATTTTTTTACATCTCTATTCTCAGGTCTAAAAGGTTGAATAAAAACATGATTCTGGTGCTTTTTCCTCCAGTAATTTCCAGACTGTAGCGATACCTCTGCCAATCTCACTATCAATTCTCTTTATAATGTGTGACTAATAGGATATATAGAGAATATTGCCATCCAGATGGTTGGTTCTCTATCAAAACATGTATAAATAGCTTTGTGATGATCTGCTCCTACATTGAAAGGATATTAAATGAAGGTTTTACTCCGGGACACTTTCCCTCCTTGGATAGTGGATGTGAACTCGGTACCAACCGACAAGGTTGCAAATGTTTCATGTAAAGTCACGTGTTGGTTTATTTAGAAAGTATTCGCTGTCACCTCCCAACATCGGTCCAGGTATTGATCTAGTAGTGTGTTGGCTCAGTTGTAATGGATGGCTATGGGTCCACATGATCAAAAATATAAATGCAGCATGCAACGATTTCAGATTTGACTTTGTTACAGTTCATATAAGCAAATCAGTCAATTGAAATACATTCATTAGGGCCTAATATATGGATTTCACATGACTGGGCATAGATTCACCCACTGGGAGCCAGGCCAAGCCAATCAGAATGAGTTTTTCCCCCACAAAATGGCTTTTATTATAGACAGAAATACTCCTCAGTGTTTGAGAGAAATAAACTTTTGGTATGTATGGAACGTTTCTGGGATTTTTAAAATTTCAACTCATGAAACATGGGACGAACACTTTACGTGTTGCGTTTTTCTATTTCTGTTTAGTGTAGTTGTTGACTTAGGTTTTGCAGCTGGCATTGGAAGAGGTTGTGGCAGAGACATGCCCAGCTCTGTTGGCACTGCTGGAGCTAGAAGCTAATGTATCACTGTGCCTGCAAAAGGAGTCCTCTCACAAGACTACTCCTGTAAGAGAATACTGAGAAGAGTTGATTAGTCAGCTCTTTGAAGATGATTTTGTCTACCTGCCAGTGTTATTGTCCAACTCAAACTACCATCCACGCCATCGGTTTACTTGAGCACATTTAAGGTATAATGAGCCATTACGTCATTGATGTTGGGCAATGATAATATACATCAAGGTTTCTCAGCTTGTCTGTGTTAGATGGCTGGTCTGGGATCAGTGTGTGCTAGTTGAGGTGATGTGAGGTGATTCTGTCAGCTAGGCACTGCAGACATCTGTGTGCCCACTGTCCCTTGGGGACTCCGCAGAGCTAACAGCCTGCACTGAAACACATTGTCATCAACAAGTTGCAAGCACTGCACAACCCAATGCTTCAACAGTCTGAAATCCATTTAAACTGACGACTGAAGTGTGTGTGTGTGTGTGTGTGTGTGTGTGTGTGTGTGTGTGTGTGTGTGTGTGTGTGTGTGTGTGTGTGTGTGTGTGTGTGTGTGTGTGTGTGTGTGTGTGTGAAAGACAAGTATTTCTGTCATCTCATCTGTTATGAGTAGTGTAATTGTAGAAATAAAAGTGATTTTGTTTATCATTATTAAAATAATTATGTAAGTTGTCGTATTCAAGGACAGACTCACAAACATTTATATAACCTCTGAGTCCTTTGCAGTCACATTGCTACATGGTGGATCATAATGAACTATTTAAGGTGTGTGTGTGTGTGTGTTTTCTCTTCCACAGACTGTGGCACTGAGAGGTCATGTCCCCAGTCCAGCACACCTGCTCCTAGCCAGTCCACCACCTCACACACACACACCTCTTCCAGGTCCAAGTCCCTGCCCAGACAATCCAAACCAGCAGTAAGGTCGCACGCACACACACACTCCGTCACGTTAGTCGTTTTTGTGTCATTCCATGTTTGTAAAAGGATGACCCTGACAGTGAAACAGACCTAATTTGAACATTTTTTGTAGCATGTGCTGTTAACCAGTAATTACAAATATATTCACACTCCTGTACGCCTGTCCTGATCGGCTTGTACACTTGGCTCACATATTACATAAATGCATAATAAATCAAACTTTCCTGATTGGTTAAATTGTATATACGAGTCGGTAACTGACAACTATTCTACCCATCCAGGAGATGTCGGAGAACGGCGGAGGCGGGCAGGTGCTGGTGAAGGCACGCTTCCAGTTCAAGCAGAACAACGAGGATGAGCTCTCCTTCAACAAGGGAGACCTGATCAGTGTGTCGCGCCAGGAGGAGGGCGGCTGGTGGGAGGGCTCGCTCAACGGCAAGACGGGCTGGTTCCCCAGCAACTATGTCCGCGAGGTCAAGCCCTGTGGTGAGTAGGGCTGGGAAAGAGTCTGTGGTAGCATGCTGTACTAACACCAGACTAGATTATGATGCTTAGCACAACACTCATTCTGTGTGCTGTTTGCTGCTCTGTAACTTTGCCCCTGACTACCTTACTTCTTGCAGATAAACCAGTGTCTCCTAAAGCATCTCAACTGACCAAGAACTACTACACTGTGGTGAGTGGGCTCTCTCCCATTGGTTCTCCCTTTTCTACAGCTCCATATGCACTGGGCCACTACAGCTTTGCTTAGCGGAACAGTTTAGGCTGTGTCAGCGTTTCTGTCTCTAATAGGATGTGGGTTATTTAAATGATCTTTCTCAGGTGGTGCAGGACATCCTGGAGCATGAGAGGGAGTTTGTCAAGGAGCTGCAGACAATGTTGAGCTGTTATCTACGACCCCTAAAGGCCAGCAACAAGTAAGCTCAGCGAACAAGGATGGGTGTCAATTAATTCAGATGCAAACTGTTTAGATACATTTTGAAATACCAGTTACTAAAGAGCCTTGTGGCATTGTGAATCTCTCCGAATGACCCATGCAACATGCTGATGTTTTTAATAGGTATATCTGTTCTACTCATTGTAATTCTATGTTCTCTGCTGTGTGGTGTCCAGGCTGAGCATTACAGACAGTGGCAGTCTGAGTGGTAACCTGGAGGAGATCCTCACCTTCCAGCAGGGTCTGGTTCTTGCTCTGGACGAGTGCACCAAGTAAGTGTACAGTACATTCGGAAAGTATTCAGACATTTTGTTACGTTACAACCTTATTCTAAAATGGATTAAATAATTTTTTCACCTCATCAATTTACACCCAATACCCCATAATGACAAAGCAAAAACTGGTTTTAATTTTTTTTTCAAATGTATAAAAAAAGGAAATATCACATTTACATAAGTATTCAGACCCTTTACTCAGTACTTTGTTGAAGCACCTTTGGCAGCGATTACAGCCTTGAGTCTGCTTGGGCGTGATGCTACAAGCTTGGCACGCCTGTATTTGGGGAGTTTCTTCCATTCTTCTCTGCAGATCCTCTCAAGCTCTGTCAGGTTGGATGGGGAACTTCGTTGCTCAGCTATTTTCAACTCTCTCCAGATATGTTTGATCGGGTTCAAGTCCGGGCTCTGGCTGGGCCACTCAAGGACATTCAGAGACTTGTCTTGAAGCCACTCCTGCATTGTCTTGGCTGTGTGCTTAGGTTTGTTGTCCTGTTGGAAGGTGAACCTTCGCCCCAGTCTGAGGTTATGAACACTTTGGAGAAGGTTTTCATCAAGGATCTCTCTGTACTTTGCTTCTTTGATCTTTGCCTCAATCCTGACAAGTCTCCCAGTCCCTGCCACTGAAAAACATCCCCACTGTATGATGCTTCCACCACCATGCTTCACTGTAGGGATGGTGCCAGGTTTCCTCCAGACTAGACGCTTGGCATTCAGGCCAAAGAATTCCATCTTATTTTCATTAGACCAGAGAATCTTGTTTCTCATGGTCTGCGAGACTTTAGGTGCCTTTTGGCAAACTCCAAGTGGGCTGTCATTTGCCTTTTACTGCGGTGTGGCTTCCGTCTGGTCACTCTACCATAAAGGCCTGATTAGTGGAGTGCTACAGAGATGCTTGTCCTTCGGGAAGTTTGTCCCACCTTCACAGAGGAACTCTGGAGCTCTGTCAGAGTGATCATCCAGTTATTGGTCACCTCCCTGAACAAGGCCCTTCTCCCCAGATTGCTCAGTTTGGCCGGGAGGCCAGCTCTAGGAAGACTCTTGGTGGTTCCAAACTTCTTACTTTTAAGAATGATGGATGCCACTGTGTTCTTGAGGACCTTAAATGCTGCAGACATCTTTTTGGTACCCTTCCCCAGATCTGCGCCTCGACACAATCCTGTCTCGGAGCTCTACGGACAATTCTTTCAACTTCATGGCTTGGTTTTTGCTCTGACATGCACTGTCAACTGTGGGATCTTACATAGACAGGTGTGTGCCTTTCCAAATGTATTTATTTATTTTTTATTTATTTCACCTTTATTTAACCAGGTAGGCAAGTTGAGAACAAGTTCTCCTTTACAATTGCGACCTGGCCAAGATAAAGCAAAGCAGTTCGACACATACAACGACACAGAGTTACACATGGAGTAAAACAAACATACAGTCAATAATACAGTATAAACAAGTCTATATACGATGTGAGCAAATGAGGTGAGATAAGGGAGGTAAAGGCAAAAAAAGGCCATGGTGGCAAAGTAAATACAATATTGCAAGTAAAACACTGGAATGGTAGATTTGCAATGGAAGAAATCATGTCCAATCAATTGGATTTTCCACAGGTGGGCCAATGAAGTTGTAGAAACATCTCAAGGATGATCAATGGAAAGAGGATGCACCATAAAATGTATATAGTATATATTGTAAATGTATATAGTATATATTGTAAATGTATATAGTATATATTGTAAATGTATATGGTATGTATAAGCTGGAAATACAGGCCTAAGCGTTGTTGTTCACTAGTTTGCTTCAATTGGGAGAGGGGTGGTTGGAGGGTAATAAAGGAAATAAGTGTGTGTACCGTTCAAAAGTTTGGGGTCACTTAGAAATTCTCTCTCTACTCTGGTTAGAGCCAGTTTGTGCTGTTCTGTGAAGGGAGTAGTACACAGCGTTGTACAAGATCTGAAGTTCCTTGGAAATTTCTCACATGGAATAGTCTTCATTTCTCAGAACTAGAATAGACTGACGAGTTTCAGAAGAAAGGTCTTTGTTTCTGGCCATTTTGAGCCTGTAATCGAACCCAATACTCAACTAGTCTAAAGAAGGCCCGTTTTATTGCTTCTTTAATCAGGACAACAGTTTTCAGCTGTGCTAACATAATTGCAAATGGGTTTTCTAATGATAAATTGTCCTTTTTAAAATTATTAACTTGGTTTAGTTAACACAATGTGCCATTGGAACACAGGAGTGATGGTTGCTGATCATGGGCCTCTGTACCCCTAGGTAGATATTGCATAAAAAATCTGTCGTTTCCAGCTGCAATAGTCATTTACAACATTAACAATGTCTACACTGTATTTCTGATCAATTAGATGTAATTTGAATGAACAAAAAACGTGCTTTTCTTTCAAAAACAAGGACATTTCTAAGTGACCCCAAACTTTTGAACAGTAGTGTGTTCCTGTTCCAGGTTAATACATTTGCAAAAAGTTTGAGAAACCTGTTTTCGCTTTGTCATTACGGGGTATTGTGTGTAGATCGCTGAGGATTTTTTATCAATTTTAGAATGAGGCTGTATGGTAACAAAATGTGGAAAAAGTCAAGGGGTCTGAATATTTTCAGAAGGAACTGTATGAGAGTGTAATGAGGACACATTGGGGGGGGGGGGGGGGGGGGGGGGCACTGCTCATTGAGGCAACTGAATTGGTCCAATCACATTACCCTAACCCAATGTCTAATCTGTGTCACTACACTTTCTGCCTATTCCGCTGTCTCTATCAGATATTCTGTTTTTGTTGTGATGTACTCGTAACTGACAAAATAATGGAAACACTAGAGTAAATGAGGAATACAAAGTATATTGAAAGCAAGTGCTTCCACACAGGTGTGGTTCCTGAGTTTATTATGCAATTAGCATCCCATCATGCTTAGGGTCATGTCTAAAAATGCTGGGCAGGCCATTATTTTGGCTACAATGCCCCAATAGGATGACAATGCCCACAAGGACAGGGCACGAGTGTTCACTGAATGGTTTGATGAGCATGAACACGACGTAAACCATATGCCATGGCCATCTCAGTCACCAGATCTAAACCCAATTGAACAGTTATGGGAGATTCTGGAGTGGCGCATGAGACTGCATTTGATCACCACCATCAACAAAGAATGATATCGCATCCTTCCAATAGAGTTCCAGACACTATGTCAATAATCTATGCCATGGTGCATTGAAGCTGTTTTGGCGGCTCATGGTGGCCCAACGCCCTATTAAGACATTTGGATGGTGTTTCGTTTATTTTGGCAGTTACCTGAAGCTCGAGATGGGGTGGCCTATGCTCCCTCTATTGGACAATATGTAGAATGGAATCTGAAACTAAACATACAGGAACAACCCAACTGTTGCCCTAGTAACTAACACACCCACTTCTTTCTGTGTGTGTTGCAGAGTTCCAGAGAGCCAGCAGCGATTGGCTGCCTGCTACCTCAACCTGATTGGTCAGATCAGGAGGCTGTACCGGTCATACTGTTCCAGTCACCCCTCGGCTGTCTGCGTACTCACTGACCACAGGTCAGTCCTTACTGGCATCTCAGTTCTGCATGACATGCATCTGCATTTGATTTACATTTCACTGCAAATGAACATGTCCATCAGTTTAGTAATGTGAGTAAAATGGAATGTCTTTGTGGATAACCATAGGCTATAGAAGAGTAGTTGCAGTTTCTCTTTGACCCACTAGGTGTCATACTTTCTCTGGAAATGTAGAGGTGCAACAGAGCGGTGTCTCAAATCAAATTGTATTAGTCACATACGTCGAATACAACAGGGGTAGATGTCACCTTACAGTGAAATGCTTACTTACAAGCCCCTAACCAACAGTTCAGTTTCAAAAAGTATGGATAAGAATAAGACATAAAAGTAACTAGTAATTAAAGACGGCAGGGTAGCCTAGTGGTTAGAGTAGTAACCGGAAGGTTGCAAGTTCAAACCCCCCAGCTGGTGGTTAGAGCGTTTGACTTGTAACTGAAAGGTTGCAAGTTCAAATCCCCGAGTTGACAAGGTACAAATCTGTCGTTCTGCCCCTGAACAGGCAGTTAACCCACTGTTCCTAGGCCATCATTGAAAATAAGAATTTGTTCTTAACTGACTTGCCTAGTTAAATAAAGATAAAATACATTTAAAAAAACAGCAGTAGTAAGAAATAAATGAAATAACAATATATACAGGGGTGTGCCGGTACAGAGTCAATGTGCGGGGGCACCGGTTAGTTGAGGTAGTATGTACATGTAGGTAGAGTTAATTAAGGTGTCTATGCATAGATAACAACAGGGAGTGGTGTGGGGAGGGGGGAGGGGGGTGCAATGTGAATAGTCTGGGTAGCCATTTGACTAGATGTTCAGGAGTCTTATGGCTTGGGGGTAGAACCTGTTTAGAAGCCTCTTGGACCCAGACTTGGCACTCCGGTACCGCTTGCTTGGTGGTAGGAGAGAGAAGAGTCTATGACTGAGGTGGCTGGAGTCTTTGACAATTTTTATGGCCTTCCTCTGACACCGCCTGGTATAGAGGTCCTGGATGGCAGTGAGCTCAGCCCCAGTGATGTACTGGGCCGTTCTCACTACACTCTGTAGTGCCTTGCGGTTGGAGGCTGAGCAGTTCCCATACCAAGCAGTGATGCAACTAGTCAGGATGCTCTCAACTGTGTCTTTCTTGTCCGTTGTGAGTGACCTTTTTTAATTTGTAGCCTCCTCATTCTTATCCCTTGACTACAATCAGCCAGGCCCTGAGGCTCTGTGAACAGTTAATCACAGCGCTGTCCATCACACGCAATGTAGTTGTAACGAGCAAACAGAGCAATGAATCAAGTGGTTGTGTAATTATTATGTTAGTTACGCAATTAATCATGGCCACTATTGTGGAACTGGTGTTTTTTTTCACCCTCGGTCTCTTTCTGCGCAATTGTTAATGTGAAAACATGCACTGCAGAGATGAGAGAACACTGTCATGACACACACAAACACACACAGGAAGCTGCACACAGGATATCTATAGTTGTGGTTATGTTCCAGGCAGGTGTGGCACTTTTGATTTCACACTGAACTAATTAGCATCTTTAATACTGTGGGATCCTTTTAAGCTTTCTTCTTTCAAACACATTCAACAAATCTAGATTTTTCTCCCCATGGTAGAATATTTTCTCTCTCTTTACAAGGTCACCCAGCAGTAAAACTGTGTGTGTCTGTTGTAGTGAGGAGCTGGGTACGTTCATGGAGAGCCAGGGGGCCAGTCCGCCAGGCATCCTGACCCTGACCACCAGCCTGAGTAAACCCTTCATGAGGCTGGACAAGTATCCCATCCTGCTGCAGGAGCTGGAGAGACATATGGAGGTAGCCTAGTGGTTAGAGTGTTGGACTAGTAACCGAAAGGTTGCAAGTTCAAATCCCCGAGCTAACGAGGTACAAATCTGTCGTTCTGCCCCTGAACAGGCATTTAACCCACTGTTCCTAGGCCATCATTGAAAATAAGAATTTGTTCTTAACTGACTTGCCTAGTTAAATAAAGGTAAAATAAATAATAAACATTAGGCCTCATCTGGAGCCAACATAACCCTCTATAAGCCCATCTATGGATCCATATGCAACTGAGATTTAACTCACCTCCGCTGTTCCTGATGTCACTCCCCAATACCCTGTATTGGTATCCCTCCCAAACGTCTTAATGTAGATTGATTTATACATTTTTAATTGGGTATTGTGTAAGATATACATTATTTAAATGTTTATAATTTGTTGACTATCTTGCAGGAGGCCCACCCGGACTACAGTGACATCTTGAAGGTTACGGTGGCTTTTAAAAGCTTGGTGGTAGGTACAGCACCCCTGTGGTTTCTCATGCAATGTTTAGGTCGACATGGTCCATAGAGATTAGCCGTGTACACTGAGTACTGTATCAACTCACGAGTCTACAGTAGCATCATCTAGTCTATATTACCTAACACACTACCAAGAATCATCACTGTCTGTCTTGATGAAAGCACACTTAGCTATTTGAAACTACCGAAGGCTGTCCTTCTCAGAAGATTGGAGATGTTGCTTGTATAGGTCATATGTTTCCAAACTGAGATGGAGCATCACATAAAAGACACTCTTCCATGAGAGAAATTCTCAAGATGATAAGCCCATCTCGGTTGTTTTAATGAAAAGAAAAACACCATCTTGCTTCCTGTGTAATATGTCCTCAGTGAAAAACGTTTTCCTCTGGTGGGTTGTGGACTGAAATAGCAGCATGATACACTGTTTTCTGTTGGAGCAGTAGTTTGAGAGGAAGTTTCCACAGTGTGGCTGAGAGTTTGCGGGGAAGCGTTGACTCACACACACTGCAGTAGTCTCTTGATGTGTGAGGTGTGTATTTGAGCATATTTTGGGTCCACCAGCCCTATTTACGCGAACCTGGTTGGTGTTGATTTGTCATTTTGTCTTTGAGAGATGGGGAATCCCCCTTCTGGTCCCGGTAAACTGTTCTCTGTAACTCACCTTTTGCACGATGCACAGTTCCTTTATACCTGTTGCAGCATTGCCATATCCTGGACATTTTACATTATAGTGTGGAAATGCTTACTAAACCAGGCTTAAAACAGCTATCTTACGGTTCATCTATCCAGCACACATTAACAGTGTTTCAATTTCTCATATGAACTATACAGTAATGGACACCTCTCCTTTCAGACCCAGTGTCAGGACCTGCGGAAACGTAAGAACCTGGAACTACAGATCCTGTCGGAGCCAGTGAGAGGCTGGGAGGGAGACAGCATGAAGTCTCTGGGTCACGTGGCCTACATGTCCCTGGTCCACATGCAGAACGGGACCAATGAGGTGAGAGCAACGGATACAGGTGTCCCCCAATATGAAGTGTTAGGATCTGGGGAAGGTAAGCCTATCCTAGATCTGTGTGTAAGGGCAACTACCCAGAGAGAGTGCTACAGACCCCCTCCGAGAAGGTCAAAGTTCAAAATAACAATGTTTTGAGCAGTATGAACGGTGGTTAGGCGAATAACGAGAAAAGGGAGGTAGACCAATTACATTCTCTGCTTGACGACCAGGAACAGCTGCCTGTTTGTTCACTCACAGGTTTAGAGTTGATACAAGGACCTGTTTCCCCCAAATTGTATTATTTCAGCTCCTGTGAATAGCATTTCCAAATGACTGAACGTGCCATTGCCACATTATTTGGCACCGATAAGATTGTTTCCGTCAAACACATTCTGGAGATCAAATTGTATTAGTGGGGGCAGGCAGGCAATGTGAATAGTCTGGGTAGCCATTTGTCTAGAGGTTCAGGAGTCTTATGGCTTGGGGGTGAAGCTGTTTTGAAGCCTCTTGGACCTAGACTTTGCGCTCCGGTACCGCTTGCCATGCGGTAGCAGAGAACAGTCTATGATTGAGGTGGCTGGAGTCTTTGACAATTTTTAGGGCCTTTCTCTATAGAGGTCCTGGATGGCAGGAAGATTGGCCCCAGTGATGTACTGGGCCGTTCGCACTGCCCTCTGTAGTCCTATAGATGAGTCCTATATGCTGATTGCCACCCCCTCTCATACGTTATGCCTATGTTAATTTCATTATGAATCAGAAACCCCAGACTGGCCATATATAGAGTGGAAAGCCAGTCCCCCTCCCCCGTAGTGTGGTTTCTGTGTAGGGGTCGACTATGAGGATCTGAAAGCCGAGAGGAATAAATATCTGGCTGTGTTTTGGTCTGATTGAAGCACCACCTGACGCCAATCTAACATCTTTCAAACCTATTCCCTGTTTTCTTTACTTTTTAACTCAAATCAAAAGTATTCGTCATGTACATAGTTTACAGCAGGGATAAAAGGTGCACCGAAATGCTTACGGGCAAGTGCCCTCACCTGTGTCCGTGGGTGTCGTTGTGTGATTGACTCTGTGGCACTGCTTGTGTGTTCCCCATAGGAGAAGGAGGAGCGCTACCTCATGATGTTTCCCGGTGTGCTGGTCCTGCTGTCTGCTAGCCCGCGCATGAGCGGTTTCATATACCAGGTAACCTAATGCGTCCTAAGTATTGCACTCAATCTGGGGAAGTGTGTCAACCCCCCCCCCCCCCCCTTCTCTCTCTGTGTGTCCCCCCCCAGGGAAGGCTGCCGCTGACAGGCTCCACAGTCTCCAGGCAGACGGAGGACACGGAGAACGGGCACTACACCTTTGAGATCACAGGTACCGTAGGTTAGCGAGGGAGCCTTGAGTCATTTAGCTGGCCCTCTTATCCAGAGCGACTTACAGTAATGGGTGCATACATTTTCATACGCTTTGGTGTGGTCTGCAGTTCCATCAAGTAGATTAGTTCTAGTGAGTTTGCAATCAGTGCCAAGAATTGGGTTTCCTGTGAAAGGCCTATATCTTAACACACTCCATTATCAATCCATTACGCTCTACACGTCAGCGGGTCGAAGGTCAGTAATGCAGTTACGCCTCATTTTTAGCAAATGAATGGAGGATTTCTTACTTAACATCCCTCTGATAGAGCAGCTTCCTATTATATTATGTCATTCTCATTCCAAACCCTTCTGTACAAACGGTGTAAAAACCTTGATTCGTCTCGGTTTTAATGATGCAGTGACTCATGACGTTCACTGAGGGAAAGGGAAACGATGCTCCATCAATGAGTTACGTGAAATTATCCGTCTTAGCGTTAATGCAATGCTATCATTAACATGCCAGGGCTGCAGGGAGAACCACTCCTCCTAGTTGTCTTGTTTACTTGCCGCAGGACACAGGATTGGCTAACAGTTTATTTTTTATTTTTACCATGACACCATAATCCAGTTTTTCATCCAGTCGCGACTCGCCAGCCGTCATGGTGGACGGTTATGCTTCATGCCAGGTGCCCTATATGTGGGCGTTACAAAACACCTTGCAAACAGTTTTACCTACCCCTAACTCTAGGTAACCCAGCCTGAAACTTCCCTGCAAAGTGCAACCCACTGAAGTGTGTGTGTGTGTGCTGCAGGAAGCACAATGGATCGCATCACAGTGTTCTGCAGTAACCCCCAGGAGCTGCAGGAGTGGCTGGACCATCTCCATGCCTACAGCGAAGGAGCCAGCCCCGTGGGCACCATTATCAAGGTAAAGACATGGGCACACTGTCCATGATTTCTTTCTGAAAAGATGCAGAAAGTGGCGTTGCGTAGAGAATGTTCGCTAAACAAGACGGCTGTGCTGTATTTCCCTCTAGACTTAGTATCATAGTATGAGAACATCTACACCACTTCGTGTATCCAGAACTCGCATTGCGCTGAACCATTTCAACATCCACTGTACTTCACACATGGCTGGCACTTGCATTCAACTTGCATTGAACCTCACACATCCATCATCTCTCTGACTGAAAGCCGGTCAGTATGGTGGGCACCCCCACTCACCTGCCCAGCTTCAGCACCCCCAGCCAGGCCAACCGGGGACCCCTGGAGCCCCCCAAGACCACCAAGCCCTGGTCTCTGAGCTGCCTGCGCCCCGCCCCACCCCTCAAGCCCTCCGCTGCACTGGGCTACAAGGAGGTAGGCCAACCCAGACCTACAGAATATCCATCTATCTCTTTGTTCTTCAGTCTTGATACCCGAGAGCTGCAGTGTGAGCAGGGATTTTTTTCCAGCCCAGCATTAACCCTCTATAGAGTCTGGGTTGGGCTATAGAGTCTGCTATTCAGGTTCTTGATGAATAGCCAATTACTTGAATCAGGATATAGTGCTGGGTTAGGACAAAAGCCTGCACACACTAAGTTTATTCGGAGCCTGGGGTAAAGAGCACTGCTTTAAGTCTTTTACGGTAACATGAGTTTAACGGGTCCATGGAAAAACCCTGTCAGATATAGCTGTTTGTGTGGGCAGAGCTCTTACCAGATGAGTAGGCAAATGGGGGTCCTGGAATCTATATAAAAACAGTGTATAGACAAGGTGAGGGGGTTGTGTTGGTGATAAGTAACTACATTAATTCCAGTACAGACTTGTCTTTTGAATGGCGCTTGTCTGGCTGTCAGGTTGACCTGGTGGTGGGCTGCACCAGCTGCTACTCCACAGGGCCTGGAAGTGGTCAGTGTGCGGTGAGGTCGAGCTTGGTCACTGACCATTTATTTTGCCAGAATAATCCTCTTAAAAATGGTTATCGTTTTGCAGATTCCTGAGATCCATGAAAACGTTGACAAAAAGACGTTACGTACAATGACGTAGGTTGAAAATAGGTAATTTGTGGTGAGATTTCAGGATATTCTAAAGCTAGAGTGCAGCATTATCCACTATGCTCTATGCCCCCAGGGTTAAAGCAGCTATTAGCTGCATCTCCACTTTCCCTCTCTTTTTCACTGTGGAATCATCACTCTGTTTTCTTCATACTGCAGGATGAGGGGGGGGGTACTGACATTTTCACCGTTCACTCTTCTAATTTCTCCCACTTTTTTTTCTTCTCATGCATCTTTCTATATCTCTCTATCTCTCTCTCTTTCTCTCTCTCTATCTCTCTCCATACTGGCTGCTGTAGAGGATGTCTTCTATCTTGAAGGTGAGGCTAGATCTATCGCTCTCCCTCTGTGTGGATGTGTGCGTCCTTGTGCTGAAGTGGCATGTCATTGCTCTGTTTGCCTCTCCCTCTGCTGTAAACTGTTGGTTTCCTGTGTTCTCTGCTGCCTTGTGTCTTTTATCCCCGTACTCACCAAGAGCCTTTGGCAGACGTTCTGTTTTCTAGGTAACACAAAGCTATTTCTAGGTAACGGATACAAGTAGAATTTGATGCAGAAACACTCACCCCCCCCCCCCACACACACACACACACACACTTTTTATAAAGAATCAATCATCCCGCTTTTTAATAGGTCTGTTAGGGAGCTTTATTGAGATGGACATAATGTGTGTGTGTGCTTTATTTTCAACGAAGCTGCTTCTTGGTGCACCTTGGCTAGCATATGATCAAATAAGAAAGAATAAATGGTAGTTTACAGGTTAGAAAATGGGAGGGGTTACATAAGAGGGTTTTAAAATGGTTCATTAATGGTAAAGATGATTCATTATAGCAGACGTGATGACATAGGCCACAGTTAGCACCAAGTGTGTGACATGGCTGTGCTAAAAGCTAAATGTGTTAATTAATGACTCGGAGGGGACAATTTTTGTTTCTAAAAGTAAACTGTTAAAAATAATACCAGGGTTGTGTTCATTAGGCACCAAATGGAAGAAACCTGACTGAAACGAGGAGTGGCTACTTAAATTGTAATTTTATTTTCCTGTTGCTTGCCCTAATGAACATGACCCAGGTTACTGCTGTCCCATGCTTGTGGAACTTCTAAGACTTTGTCACCGTGTATGTTTTCGTCTATAGAGGCAATGTGTGTGTGTGTGTTACTGTAGGCTTGCATTTACTGTGATGTTTCCCCCCCTGGCTTGAAGGTGTGTGTCACTGTGTTGGCTTTGACTCTGTGTACCATACCCTCCTAACAGTTCTCTGTCACTCCTACAGGACTCCAGTAAGAGCTCTGGGCCCATTAAGAATTTCTTCCCAAAACGCAGAGCAGAAAGGAAACATTCCGACGAGGAGTTCCTCTTACGTAAAAGTAGGTTTGATCATTCCACTCTAGGAAATGAAACCATAAATCTGTTGCCACCAAGAAAAGCACAGATTCACACTCTGCGTGGCAAAATACAGTCGCTGCCTAACCAATCAACTCATTTCTCTCACTGTGAATCGACACTCCAGTGTAATTCACTGCACGTAACTCAAAACGCATGTCTCACGTGGTTTATGGTACTTCATTGCTAGTTGAGACATCCAGCTCCTAGTAACTGTCCAGTAAAATCTTACTTCTTAAAGTTCACAGTCCGTTAACTCATACCTAAATAATGTTGTTGACTCATCCTATACTCATATTTGTGGCCAAAGTGTAAATAAAATAAAAACACTTAGGAAAGAAATTCAACTCAAACAGACTGTTTAAAAATGGTTGCTGTTTCCTCATTAAATGTGATGTCAAGTTGGCTGAGCTGGCCAATCAGCTTTTTACTTGCCATTTAATGTTTTTAATGATGGTATACACCCGCACTGTTCTGTTGTAGCCCTTACCATTCAAACACAGAAAAGCTGCTTTTAAACATACTTAATTACCATTTATTGGAAGGGAAACTATTTCACTCAATGTCATTAATTATACGTCATATTTCATAGAAATCTGGAAAAACTAGACAGTTCATTTAAAGTAACTGGAACAATGAGAGGGAAACTGACCATCTGTAGCAGACACACAGACAGTTACCATAGAGATGAAGCAGCTAAATCAGTTGTTCCTGTCTGTCTGTCTTGTCTGTCTGTCTGTCAGGTCTGTGTCAGTTGAATGTTGGAATTTAAAGTCAGTCTTTGTGGTTCAGAAGGCTCCTGACTCCCAGTTTCCCTTGTGTGCCTTTGATTGGCAGGTACAGCTGCTCTGGAGGAGGATGCCCAGATTCTGAAAGTGATCGAGGCCTACTGCACAGGGGCCAGCCAGCATCAGGCCAGCCAGCATCAGGCCAGCACAGGTGAGCCGAAGAGAGTGTCTGTCTGTGGGCACGCACACTTGTATGCATCTGTGTGTGAGGGATTATTTTCAACCTGTCATAAATGTAAGTGTGTGTGTGTGTGTGTGTGTGTTATACACACACACTGGCCACCCCTTATAGCCTGGTTCCGCTCTAGGTTTCTTCCTAGGTTTTGGCCTTTCTAGGGAGTTTTTCCTAGCCACCGTGCTTCTACACCTGCATTGCTTGCTGTTTGGGGTTTTAGGCTGGGTTTTTGTACAGCACTTTGAGATATCAGCTGACGTACGAAGGGCTATAGAAATACCCTTGATTTGATTTATACAGACAAATAATTTATTTCAACAGGTCCAAGGTCTGTGTGTGTGTCACACCTTTAATGGCCCATAGACTTACATGTGTGTTATTGTGTCTTTCTGCAGCGGTGAGGAAAGTGTGTGTCCCTCAGGTCCTGCTGCCTGATGAAGAGAAGATCATGGTGGAGGAGATGAAGAACAACGGTCAGACAAGCATAGAGGAAAAGTAAGATGGCCATCACTCAGGAGAATAGACGTTTATTAAACCATTACAACACTGTGCGTTAGGACGGGGCGGTATACTGTCAGAATGGACAAAGACTCATTTGAAATCACTTATTTGTTGCCCCCTAAGATCATGAACTACTCAAAGTATATTTTAGAACTTTTTTATTATTAAAAACATAAAATACCGTCAAAAATGTGAAAAATATGATATTTTGGCCAGATTGCCCAAAAGGCACTTGCACATCTGAGCTGTTTTTGTTGCAGGTGCAATAGTAATAGTTGAATAAAATAAGAAACCCGCACACCGCTCTTGATAGTGTCACTGCTCTTTAATAAGCTTAAGTATCGGACACACTGCCTTAGCACCATTATGTAGACATAGCTCCACCCACATCCGTTCCACGCATCGAATGGGATTGGAGTCAAGAGAACCATTAAGTGCTACCAAATATAACAATGAGCATTTCATAAATATTTGAAATAGTGTGTACGTTAAACATATTAAACACAATCAGGACATCGCGCTACCAAGCAAGTTTTCATAAATCATCAGGTACAGCGCAAGAAAAACTTCAGAGTAAACTGAAAGGGGGCATAATTCATGTTCACATTTTACAACATAACATACATAGGCATTTCATCATTAAGACCTCTAGGAAATAATGTATGGAGGGTGAAAATCCGAAAACATTCTCTTTTACTCAGATTATTACGTATATCACCTGGCCGTATCGCCCAGCCCTACTGTGTATGCCCATGGATCTGCAGTTAGTTTTGTTTAGGTGGTCGTTTCAACACATCTAATACGATGCTTTTTCAAATCTGTGGTATTTATTCATCCAGTTAAAATTAAGAAATGTATTTCTTTACATAATAACGTTACGGTATTAGCAAGTGGTAGTTTTGCCTTGAACATTGAGAAGCAAGAAATTGCCTCGTCAATATTTGTGAAATTATGTTTGACTACCTGGAGCACTCAAATTCCAAAGCCTTTGTCAAAGAACATAATGTGACATTAAGATATGCTGCTGTCCCACTTTCTGATAACCTTTTGTTTCTGCACTCGTAGGAGTCTGGTTGATGCAGTATATGCTTTAAAGGATGAGGTCCATGAATTAAAGAAGGTAAAACAAGAATTGTTCATCTAATGTTCACTCTGAGAAAGGTCAAGGCTGACAAGCCATTTCTGCTAAGTCGTGTTGGTGTAGTGGGTAATTGTGGTTTGTGTGGGTTCATAATTCTAGGTGTGTTCTCACATCTGTTCTGTGTAATATTGAACTTGTATGGGTCTTGTCAGGAGAATAAGTGGATGAAGCAATGTATGGAGGAGGAGCAGAAGTCTCGTAAGGAGCTGGAGAGAGTGGTCAGGAAGCTGGCCAAGCAGAGGAACGACTGTGCTCGGGAGGATGGAGGGCACTGAACAACTCCCCATACCTACCTACCTACCTAGCCCGTGTGTGTGTGTGCGACTGTGTGTGACTGCCTTCAATCCCTACAACACAGAAGGGTTGGATTCATGCATCTGGACAATGGTTAGAGCAACTCTCTGGTCTGATGCTGGGGATAACCAGGAGCAAAAATTCTGATTGGTTGCCTCCCGTCTACTGGCACTGGTCAACTCTGATGGAGCCGTTTTGGACAAAGGAGAAATAACTACTGCTCTATTGTCACCAGCTGCATCGCCACTGTGGACTATTGGGTCTACATTTCCAATAGAACATCTAATGGGATCGAGAAGCCATCTTTCGGTTCAATGGGGTGTTCTCTTGCATGTACTTGTTTCTGCAGGAGAACGACTCCCTCTGCCATAACTAGGGCTCATCTGGCCCACTCTACGTCTGTTACAGCACTGTTTCTTTATTTTGGTGTTGAGGACACCCCTTGCAACCTTGTCGGGAAAGAGTGAGGCTTGCATCGAGCTTTATTGAACATCATTGGCATTTTGAGATTGCACGTTCTAGACGTGAGACTCTGCGTCTCCAAGCTGTTTCATAGTCCTCAGAGCTTTAGCTTTTCATTTCAGATGGGTGAGACCTATCCATGGACTATCAAACAGTCCTCTAGCTCATGGTAAGTGGATTTCAATACCACTCATATCCATGCTGGTATTAACAATAATGAATAATTTCCTTGACTGTGTTTCTTACAATCTGCGCGGATGTACAGTATTTTTAAGATATTGTCACACATTAGATGTGACGATCAATATATAGGCCAAAGCTTTCAGGGATATAGATATATAACAAATAGAAAACCCGTATATGGTGTATTGCGTATAAAATAGACATGTAAAGATGACAACGGTGTAGCCTATACTTTCTTACCGAAACGATATAACAATTAAATACATGTACTAATAATACATAGCTTTGCTTTATTCAGGAGTTAAAGAATATATATTGCTTATTTATTTTCCATGAAAACATTTCATTATGTAGGGAGAGATGTGTGTATTGTATGTAGGATATATGGTACTGGGAACCCACTTGGGGCGGTCTCTGGGTTTCTGCCTTAAACCAACCCGCACCGCAGAAACCACCTCTACAGAATGATCACCTAAGGAAAAAATGTTTTTAAGTGATCTTTATTTATTTGGCATTGTCCATTGGGGAAGACAAAACACAACCCATTTTGATTTTAAGAATTTGGTACCACAGGAACAATGTTATTTGTACTTCGTAAACTGTGTCCCACAATGTGAGTTAGGGTTACATTCCAAGGAAGTCTCATTGCATCAGTGCCCATTTTCACAGAGCGTCTGAGCTGGACTGCTGTTCTAGGATGAGGACCCTCCGGTCCATTTTTATCTGAACTAATTATGGTCTAAAAGGGAACAAAGATGATCCTTTTCTTGGACTGTTTGTACATTTCGTCCCTGGTCTGTCGTTCTTATGCTTCTTTCTGGTGAGTTAATGCAGATGGAGATATGTCCCCACTTTGATTGTGTTGATGGAGAGTGTAAAGTATGAGTAGTGGGACCAAGGGCCCCCTGATCACAGTGGATTAGGTTATGAGGTACAGAGGAAGTGGCAGGGATTTACATGCACAGGTTTTCTGTCACATTTCAATGGGACTGATGGCACTGTTTCGACGTTCATGGGGACAGGTGAGGGTCGTGTGACGATTCAATGTGGAACCGGGCTTTGATGACTTATGTCAAGGCCTTCGGGGAAAGATGAATTCAGTTGAATCACAGCACTTCCTCCCAGGATGACGTGCAGTGCGTGCGCTGTAGAACCTGATGTCAACCTCATACTGCAGAGTGACCATAGGAACTTCATGAGAATGCAATGTGACCACTTCAGTAGGACTGTTTTCACCTGAGTGTCACTCTGAGACAGTCAGTTGGGCAGTAGACCAGATTGTATAAAAAGACGTATCTCTGTTAATGTACAGTGATGATGACTCATTCACCCACCTAACCAAAATGGGGCTATTGCATTGTCCCTGTTTCCTGGCCACTGTGTTCTCTGTAGTCCTGCTGTATAGCAGCATACTGTTACAAGCTGTTGTGTTCAGGTCCCACGGTCTGTCAGGTCAGCTCCACATGTTTTGTCACCTGTACAAATGTCCTTCAGTATCATTTGTTTATGTTTTATTGCTGAGATTATTTTTAACATCAATATTTTTTATCAATGCATTTTATTTTCTTCATAAAGTGTCTTAAACTTTTCAATGTCTGATAGCCTAAGCGAGCACTTAGACTGTTCCATCCTGCTCATGACGACTTGTGTCGGCAGACCACTCCACGTGTATCATTTGAAAAAGTGGTTTGATGCCAAAATTCTAACTCTATTGTAAAGGCATTTTGTTTCTTCTCGTTGCGGCACACTTTCATGTTTTCTGTATGGCCATTCTTTTAATAAAAATCAAACTTGATCCGCTGTTATTCATCCGTTTTTCATTCATGCTAGAAAAGTCCATTGGTAAACTGCGTTCCACCCTGTTTTCCACTTCTGGGTGATTGCACAGGTACATGAACACGCTACAGTGACTAGCGTATGTTGAGAGAGACCCATGACAGGATGGAATGACTGAGTAAAGATGACATCCTGTGAAAGCCACTTCTCCTCTCTTCATCTCCTGACAGGGTACGCTGCACCTCTGCTCTGTAGACTTACTTTTTCCATGCTGCTCAACGACTCCCTCTACCCCTGCAGTGGAATGCTCTATATGACGGCAGGGCTGTGTGGAGTTTGTTGCCATACGTTTGTACTGTTTCTATAAACCCAATTAGTCAATGGAATATATATCTGAAATCCCAATCGAAACCTGGAAGCCAGTTTCACTGCTCTTTAATTCTTCCCCTCGAAATCAGGACTGATTTAGACCTGGGAAAAGATGGTGCAATTAATTATCAGGTAGAACAGAAAGACAGCACTACTCCGGACCTTGTGGGGCAGCGTTTCCCAAACAGGGTCCTGGGATCCCCAAGGGGAGCACGTTTTGGTTAGCACTACACATCTGATTTTAAAATAATCAACTCATCATCAAGCTTTAATTCTTTGTTTAATTAGTCGGCTGTGTAATGCTACAGACAAAAAGAAAACGTTCACCACTTTGGGTCCCCAGGACCGAGTTTGGGAAGCGGTGTCGTAGGGTAAGATTTGAATACCCCTGGAGTAGATGTTACTACAGTATACAAAATGTCTGTGCCCTGTGTGAAGACCTCATATTGCTGTCACAGCATCCTCATGAAACACACTGATTTTCATTAGACCTGTCTGGTTTTGCTGCACAGATCTTTCTGCTCTGGTGCTAATTCTAGAGGTTACTGCAGCGTTTGTTGTGAAGGGATGCAACATTGCTGCAGAAGGTTTGTGTGAGACACTTTTTTTCCGACTTGGTTTCATAAGTTGCGATGGGGACCATAAGCATAAAGTACATGACATTTGTTTGTGGTGATGAGTCAAACAACAAACCATTTTAGTTTGATAATTATGCTTAGCAACCCACGAAATTGCGGGTGGAGGGGGGGGCTTGTGGAAATAAAGGTTTCACGGGTTGCGTCAGTTCCACGCACTGAGACGATACTGTATGCGATAAACCAATTGGAAACCTACCATAGAGATATGGTTATTTTTCATTTAAATAATCAAGCACATTTTTTATTAAAATATAATAATTTATTAACTATACAGACACCATCCGTCACAATAAATACACAGTCATTGCTATATTCTTAGAAATTAATATTCATATCTAACACTGTGGGGGCAGGGAGAGCACGTTATCCAATCAACAGCAATAAGTTCCAGGGATTCCTTTCATCGAGGCCTTTTTAGAAAGATGTAGTCCATGAGCAGATCTGTTATCAGTCCTGTACCAAATCCAACAGCACGCAGGGCCTTGATTCCACCCATCACTCCAATACAGTAATAATCCAAAGTAATACAGTCCATCCTCTCCATACTGTAGGTAATGTCTAGCCTACAGTTTAAATAATCCAAAGGTGGTCGTCCCTTCCTCATAGTTGACCAGGCTGGGGTCCGTCACCCACACAGAGATCTGGTCTTCAGGCTCCAGACTGAACACTCCTCCCTGGAAGGCCGTACACACGTCTGTCCGGTTCTGGTCCCCCAGGCTGCAGTAGGCTGTCATCAGGTTCTTCTCCTTTCCTGTCTCCCCCTTCCTCAGCTTCACCCGGCTCGCCAGAGGGGTTTTGGGGTGCCATTTGGAGAAGGCCACCTGGGAGTAAATGTCGTAGTCTCCAGGCTGCAGAACCTTCAACCAGCTGGACTTGAAGTACTGGACGTTCCTCAGCACTGAGTGGCCTATGTTCCACTCCAGATACTTCGCTGTTCAACCAAACAATTAATATTTTAAGAATTTGCATTTATTATGGATCCCCATTAGCTTCTGCCAAAGCAGCAGCAGCTACTCTTCCCGGGGTCCAGCAACACTAAGGAAATGTACCTATAGTTCAAACGTTACACTTCACAACACACTATTACACACTACTACAACATATCTACAGTACAAAATCGATGTGTGTGTGTGTGTGTCTGTCGGCGCTGTTCCACAAGGTGTAGTTTATTTTGTTTGAATCAGATTTTACTGCTTACATTAGTTAAGAGTTCCATGTATTCATGGCTCTATGTAGTACCTCATACTGACACTCTTTTCTTGAATTGAGGCTACAATTTCATAGGAAAAAGACAAACCAAGAATGTTTGTGATAAGTAACTCTTACATGAAGGGAGTGCACTGACGACAGGTTGCTTGACTATCATGCGTGCCATGGCTCCATACGAGGGCACACCCCCAGTGAGTTTGACAGCTGAAACGGAGAACAGACAGTCAGTCAGTCTTCACCCTCTCAGAATAGGAGGTCCTCTGCTGACAGAGTGGCAAGTAAAGCAGATGAAGTAAAGAAACACAAAAAGCTCGGTGACACATGCTGTTTTGGCTCTTTGCTCCAGCACTTTAGATTTGAAGAGATACATTCACTATGAGGTTAAAGTGCAGACGGACAGCTTTAATTTGTGGGTATGTTCATACATATCGGGTGAACTGTTGAGAAATGAATGAATTCAGTACATCAAGTTTGTGACACATTTATTGGATGCATTTGCTGGGGTTAGGGGTTAGGGGTTAGGGTTGGGGTTAGGGGTTAGGGGTTAGGGTTAGGATTAGGGTACCCCCAAGACATGCTAACCTCTCACCATTACAATGGCAGTGGAGGTTAGCATTGGTTTGTTTTGGAGGGGGGGGTATGATAATCATCTGTTTAACTTTCTCCCTCATCATTATCCACGATTAATTCAGGATTATCTGTAATCATGGTCACATCCACATTAATGCAGAAGTGTTTAGAAACATATTCTATTCTTATTTACAATAAAAGTAACACAATACATTATTTACCAGGAATTTTGATTGGGCACAGCATAATCTGAAACACAACCAAAACAAACAGCAAATGCATCCTGCAAATGTGTAGTCACAAGCTTGATGTAGTCATTGTGTGCTATGAATATGGGACCAAATACTTAAAATTGTACTACTTTAATTCACATAAGAGAATTTGTCCCAATACCCTTGGTCCCCTAAAATGGGCGGACTATGGACAAAAGGTCTGTCATCTCTAAACGGTTCACCCGATATGGATAAAAATACCCTCAAATTAAAGATGACAGTCTGTACTCCAGTACAGAGCCAAAACAACAACAAATGTGTCACTGTCCCAATACGTTTGGAGCTCACTGATGTAATGAAATATTTTAACATACCTTTTCCTTCAACTTGTGAGACCTTGAGAGGAGAGAGAGCATAGCATTGCTTAATTATCTGTTAATACTGCATATTTCTTCTTCTCCAAATGTACTCCTAAAACCTCTGATATCTTCATTTGAGTCTCAGAAACCATAGCCTACCTTTTCCATTATGTTTTTGTATTTCTCCACAAGCTTCTCACAGTCCAGCACTGACTGGCTGTCTTTCTCACACTCCCCAAGTCTCCTCAGGACGATCATGTCATCCAGGTACTTGTGTTCAAAGTCCTCGTCATACTGAGCCCAAACAAAGCAGGAATTAATGTTAACCCTATATTTAATATCAGCACTGATTTAAGGAGGACCACACGTGTCTTTCAAGTTCACATCAGGACAAGCGCATGAAGCATGTTAGGACAAAGCAGTTGTTTTGTATGTGCTGTTGCTAAATGTTTCTGTTAAATGTTTATTCTGATCATGGAAAATGTTCTCATGAACCTATTTTAATTGTTTTATAACGGAGGTTGTTTCCTGTGCTTGAAGAATAGTAGGCCTAGGTTGAAACTGAAATACTTTAGATGTTGAAAAGACGCCCTTACTCTGTAAACCACATTGCTCTTTGAAAATACACTACACTATGTCCCGTATAGCCAACGGCAGTCAAATACAAACAATTTCTCGCTCTCTAGTAGCGTTCAGGATAGATTTCAGCAATAAAATAATGAAACGGGTCACACTTTATTTGGATAGTCCGGATAGTTCGTCTGGATATGCTCTACAGATGGTCATACTATCTGTTGATGAGCAACTGCTGGCTAAGGTTAGGTTTAGAATAAAGGTTAGGATAAGGACTAGTGTTCATAGACAGTTAGTTGAAATGCTACTGAGAGTCTGTTGAGCATTCACAGATGGACTTATCCAATTAAAGTGTTACCGGAAATAGACTTGTATCCATGATCTATGTTAGTTTTGAACGTGGCACTAAGAAACTAATAAATGTATAACCGTATCTAGAAAGGTGAGTTCTTACCTTGTTTTCCTTGTGGTACAGGTAGGTGAATCCCCCCAGTAGTAGCAGCATTTGGAGCACTATCATACCAATGAGGAACCCGAGGAGAGGTTTGTTGTGGCCCGCTCCTGGTGCTGACTTGACAGAGCCTAGCCGGGGGGGGATCGGTGGTGGAGGCAGGTTGGTCTGGTACATGTTGATCATGGTGGTGCAGAGAGATTTACTCTGGGGAGGTCTGGCTGCCTACACACACCATTCACTTGTGAATAGCTACTGTCAGTCGACTGTCACTAGCAAGCGTGTTCCTCTGAGGCTACTTCCCGGAAGCTCTCAACTCTTAGGCGTGTGCCTCTGAGTGCGTGTCTATGTGTGTGTGTGTGTACATTGTGTCTGAGATTGATTTGAATGCATCAACCTCTCTAAACAATCCCATGTTTACCTGTTGGCTTCTGTGTCCACGTTTACCCAGGGACTGATTCCAAAAAGTTCCTTTCTTGAAGTGATTGGTGTGTGATATGATAGAGCATAGTAGAAATGCTAATGGAAATCACCTAAATAATAGTTTGAATGTTGCACAATTAATGCATTTGCTGACCAAGGCTTTGTGGCTGAAATTTGTCCATCTGACAGAAAAAGATTCAACCAGAGTTACAGCACCTAGAGTTGCATCTATATATTTCTGTTTGGAGTTGGGCATGTTAGATTTTTCAATTGAATCAAACGTTTTCATAGGTTTACAGTTGAAAGGACGTCAGATCCCATCAAGGCCCTGATTGGTGAACCACTGATTCATTCACAGATCTTTGCCTGTTGTCAAGGTTAGAGACATCCACACAAACAGTGCTTTTAATATACACTGCTCAAAAAAATAAAGGGAACACTAAAATAACACATCCTAGATCTGAATTAATGAAATATTCTTCTTAAATTGTTTTTTCTTTACATAGTTGAATGTGCTGACAACAAAATCACACAAAAATTATCAATGGAAATCAAATTTATCAACCCATGGAGGTCTGGATTTGGAGTCACACTCCAAATGAAAGTGGAAAACCACACTACAGGCTGATCCAACTTTGATGTAATGTCCTTAAAACAAGTCAAAATGAGGCTCCATAGTGTGTGTGGCCTCCACGTGCCTGTATGACCTCCCTACAATGCCTGGGCATGCTCCTGATGAGGTGGTGGATGGTCTCCTGAGGGATCTCCTCCCAGACCTGGACTAAAGCATCCGCCAACACCTGGACAGTCTGTGGTGCAACGTGGCGTTGGTGGATGGAGCGAGACATGATGTCCCAGATGTGCTCAATTGGATTCAGGTCTGGGGAACGGGAGGGCCAGTCCATAGCATCAATGCCTTCCTCTTGCAGGAACTGCTGACACACTCCAGCCACATGAGGTCTAGCATTGTCTTGCATTAGGAGGAACCCAAGGCCAACCGCACCAGCATATGGTCTCACAAGGGATCTGAGGATCTCATCTCGGTACCTAATGGCAGTCAGGCTACCTCTGGTGAGCACATGGAGGGCTGTGCAGCCCCCCAAAGAAATGTCACCCCACACCATGACTGACGCATCACCAAACTGGTCATGCTGGAGGATGTTGCAGGCAGCAGAGTGTTCTCCACGGCGTCTCCAGACTGTCACGTCTGTCACATATGCTCAGTGTGAACCTGCTTTCATCTGTGAAGAGCACAGGGCGCCAGTGGCGAATTTGCCAATCTTGGTGTTCTCTGGCAAATGCCAAACGTCCTGCACAGTGTTGGGCTGTAAGCACAACCCCCACCTGTGGACGTCGGGCCCTCATACCACCCTCATGGAGTCTGTTTCTGACCGTTTGAGCAGACACATGCACATTTGTGGCCTGCTGGATGTCATTTTGCAGGGCTCTGGCAGTGCTCCTCCTGCTCCTCCTTGCACAAAAGCGGAGGTAGCAGTCCTGCTGCTGGGTTGTTGCCCTCCTACGGCCTCCTCCACGTCTCCTGATGTACTGGCGTGTCTCCTGGTAGCGCCTCCATGCTCTAGACACTACACTGACAGACACAGCAAACCTTCTTGCCACAGCTCGCATTGATGTGCCATCCTGGATGAGCTGCACTACCTGAGCCACTTGTGTGGGTTGTAGACTCCGTCTCATGCTACCACTAGAGTGAAAGCACCGCCAGCATTCAAAAGTGACCAAAACATCAGCCAGGAAGCATAGGAACTGAGAAGAGGTCTGTGGTCACCTGCAGAACCACTCCTTTATTGGGGGGCTAATTGCCTATAATTTCCACCTGTTGTCTATTCCATTTGCACAACAGCATGTGAAATGTATTGTCAATCAGTGTTGCTTCCTAAGTGGACAGTTTGATTTCACAGAAGTGTGATTGACTTGGAGTTACATTGTGTTGTTTAAGTGTTCCCTTTATTTTTTTAGCAGTGTACAATGTATTTCAACTTACATATTTGACACATGATTACATTGTTCATTTATACAGTTATTATTCCACATGTCCTCACCTAAGACTCACAACTTCTTGGTTGATCTGATCTTCCTGCTATGCCACCACGTTTGCTTTAAATTGGTCAGGCATGTACTTGCAACGTTCCCATGACACATGTCTAGAACATTAATATGGTATATTCTGAAAACATGGTAACCATGTTCTGTTTGACAATTTGTTCAGAGCACTTTGAATAGGAAGTAGTACGAACGCTTCTTTTTAACGAGACTGTCCTTGAAAGGGAATGTTCTCTTAAGTCTAATGCCAAAACATGCTAAATAAGTTCAGGAGGTTTTTTGCTAACATACATACATTATGTTCCCATAACTAAAGGAAAAAATGGACACAAACATCAGGAGAACATTACTAAAACGTTCTCTCCCCCTAGAATTGTTAGCTGGGTTGTTTATCACACACTACACCCTGCAAAGAAAGTGGAAGTGAAAACTGGTGGCTAACCTTTCTGACCGTCTCACACAGGATATGATTCACAAATGTGTCATTTACTTTCTATACTTCCACTGAATGAGTTGATCCAAAAGAATAGAGCAAAGCAATGGATATAAATCAAATTGAAATGCTTACTTACAAGCCCCTAACCAACAATGCAGTTTAAAAAATATTAATAAGAAATAAAAGTAACAAGTAGTTAAAGAGCAGCAGAAAAATAACAATAGAGAGACAATATACAGGGGGTACCGGTACAGAGTCAATGTGCGGGGGCGCTGGTTAGTCAAGGTAATATGTACATGTAGGTAGAGTTATTAAAGTGACTATGCATAGATAGAGTAGCAGCGTAAAATAGGGGGGGGCAATGCAAATTGTCTGTGAAGTTATTTGATTAGATGTTCTGGAGTCTTATGGCTTGGGGGTAGAAGCTGTTTAGAGGCCTCAAGGACCTAGACTTGGTGCTCCAGTACCACTTTGCTTTCGCAGAGAGAACAGTCTATGACTAGGGTGGCTGGAGCCTGATAGTTTTTTAGGGCCTTCCTCTGATACCGCCTGGTATAGAGGTCCTGGATGGCAGGAATCTTGGCCCCAGTGATGTACTGGGCCGTACGCACTACCCTCTGTAGTGCCTTGCGGTCGGAGGCCGAGCAGTTGCCATACCAGGTAGTGATGCAACCAGTCAGGATGCTCTTGATGGTGCAGTTGTAGAACCTTTTAAGGATCTGAGGACCCATGCCAAATCTTTTCAGTCTTCACGACTGTTTTGGTGTGCTTGAACCATGTTAGTTTTGTTGGTGATGTGGACACCAAGGAACTTGAAGCTGTCAACCTGCTCCACTACAGCCCCGTCGATGAGAATGGGTGCGTGCTCGGTCCTCCTTTTCCTGTAGTACACAATCATCTCCTTTGTCTTGATTACATTGAAGGGGAGGTTGTCCTGGCACCACACGGCCAGGTCTCTGACCTCCTCCCTAAAGGATGTTATGTCTTTGTCGGTGATCAGGCCTACCACTTGTGTCACCGGAAAACGTAATAATGGTGTTGGAGTCGTGCCTGGCCATGAGGTCATGAGTGAACTGGGAGTACAGGTGGGGACTGAGCACGCACCACTGAGGGGCCCCTGTGTTTAGGATCAGCATGGTGGATGTGTTGTTACCTACCATTACCACCTGGGGGCGGCCCGTTAGGAAATCCCAGATGCAGAGGGAGGTGTTGAGTCCCAGGGTCCTTAGCTTAGTGACGAGCTTTGAGGGCACTATGGTGTTGAACGCTGAGTTGTAATCAATGAATAGCATTCTCACACAGGTGTTCCTTGTCCAGGTGGGAAAGGGTAGTGTGGAGTGCAATAGAGATTGCCTCATCTGTGATCTGTTAGGGCAGTATGCGAATCGGAGTCAGTCTAGGGTTTCTGGGATAATGGTTTTGATGTGAGCCATTTAAAGCACTTCATGGCTACAGACGTGAGTTCTACGAGTCGGTAGTCATTTAGGCAGGTTAGTGTTCTTGGGCACAGGGACTATGGTGGTCTGCTTAAAACATGTTCGTATTACAGACCTCAGACAGGGAGAGGTTGAAAATGTCAGTGAAGGCATTTGCCAGTTGGTCAGCGCATGCTCGCAGTACACGTCCTAGTAATCCGTCTGGCCCTGCGGCCTTGTGAATGTTGACCTGTTTAAAAGGTCTTACTCACATCGGGTACGGAGAGCGTGATCACACAGTCATCCGGAACAGCTGGTGCTCTTATGGATGTTTCAGTGTTTTGTCTCAAAGCGAGCATAGAAGTGGTTTAGCTCATCTGGTAGGCTTGTGTCACTAGGCAGCTCTCGGCTGTGCTTCCCTTTGTAGTCTGTAATGGTTTGCAAGCCCTGCCACATCCGACGAGTGTCGGTGCCGGTGTAGTACGATTCGATCTTAGTCCTGTATTGACATTTTGCCTGTTTGATGGTTCATCTGAGGTCATAGCAGGATTTCTTATAGGCTTCCGGATTAGAGTCCCACTCCTTGAAAGCGGCAGTTCGAGCCTTTAGCTCAGTGCGGATGTTGCCTGTAATCCATGGCTTCTGGTTGGGGGATGTACGTATGGTCTCTGTGGGGACAACGTCATCGATGCACTTAGTAATGAAGCCAATGACTGATGTGGTGTACTCCTCAATGCCATCAGAAGAATCCGATGTGCACGTCTCTTTGTGTGGAGTATAGGTGGTACAGAGTTTTTTTCCTCTGGTTGCACATTTAACATGCCGATAGAAATTCGGTCAAACTGATTAAAGTTTCCCTGTATTATAGTCCACTAGGAGCGCCACCTCTCAATGAGTTTTCCTGTTTTCTTATGGCGGAATACAGGTCATTGAGTGTAGTCTTAGTGCCAGCATCGATCTGTGGTGGTATGTAGACAGCTACGAAAAATACAGATAAACTCTCTAGGTAGATAGTGTGGTCTACAGCTTATCATGAGATTCTCTACCTCAGGCGAGCAAAACCTCAAGACTTCCTTAGATATTGTGCACCAGCTGTTGTTTACAAATATGCATAGTCCGCCCCCCTTGTCTTACCAGACGCCACTGTTCTATCCTGCCGATACAGCGTATAACCAGCCATATGTTGCTGATAATGTCGTCATTCTGCCACTACTCTGAATCATAAGATATTACAGTTTTTAAATGTCCCGTTGGTAGTTTGATCTTCCTCGTAGGTCGTTGATTTTAATTTTCCAATGATTGCACGTTAGCTAGTAGAACTGAAGGTGGGGGGGGGGAGTTATTCGATCACCAACGAATTCTCAGAATGCAGCCTGACCTCCGTCCTCTTTTTCTCCGCCGTCTCTTCACGTAAATGACGGGGATTTGGGCCTGTTCCCGGGAGAGCAGTATGTCCTTCACATCAGGCTCGTTAAAGTATATTAAAAAAAGCTTCTGCCAGTTCGTGGTGAATAATCACTGTTCTGATGTCTAAAAGTTATTTTCAGTCATTAGAGACGGTAGCAGCAACATTATGTACAAAATAAGTAAACGTAAAAATACAGACAAATGATTAGGAAATGATTAGGAGAACGTAAAACGTCAGCCATCTTCTCCGGCATCAAATAAAATACACATTTTAGCTGCGTTATCAAATGAGTTTTAAAACCTCTGATAAGTCCACTGTTTAGGGGACCTGCATGGCTCTGGTACTGTACGCCATTTGTTTATAAATAGATCTGTGGACACCGAAGATCGAAACAGCTTGCATTGAGCGGTAGCCCTGATTCTCACAGTCAGGAGTATGTCTCTGAAATCTGACACCACTTGTAGCTGGGATGTCTCACCGACCATTTTGTTTGGTCTTCGGACTGTCCATCAACTCCTGTCTGAGCCCTACGTCACATCTGCTAACAATGCATATGTTTGGACTCCTTACATCAATGCATGTAATGCAACAGGAAAGTGGCTTCGTCGCTGTAGCACATTGCGTTCAATTTACAGTCAGTAATCTAAAATAATTCATAGATTTTAAAACAGAAACAATGTTCACTTTGTCATAGATGGACAAGATTAATATTAGATGAAAGGCAGGTTCCTAACAAGTTCAGGAAGCCAAGCTAGACTTCTGTGAAATGTCCACAGTGATGGAGGCTGATGTTAAGATCAAGAAAGATCTTTAGAAAATATGCACATTTTCTCTAAGACTAAATACAGTGCATTCGGAAAGTATTCAGACCATTGACATTTTCCACATTTTAACATGTTACAGCCTTATTTCTAAAATGTATTAAAATGTTTTTTTTTCCCCCTCATCAATCTACACACAATACCCCGTAAGTCTGGGCTCTGGCCTGGCATCTCAAGGACATTCAGAGACTTGTCCTGAAGCCACTGCATTGTCTTGGCTGTGTGCTTAGGGTCGTTGTCCTGTTGCAAGGTACATTTTCCCGCAGTCTGAGGTCCTGAGCGTTCTGGAGCAGGTTTTCATCAAGGATCTCTCTGTACTTTGCTCTGTTCATCTTAACCTCGATCCTGACTAGTCTCCCAGTACCTGCCACTGAAAAACATCCCCACAGCATGATGCTGCTACCACCATGTGTCACCGTAAGGATGGTGCCTGGTTTCCTCCAGACGTGATGCTTGGCATTCAGGCCAAAGTCTTCAATCTTGGTTTCATCAGACCAGGGAATCTTGTTTCTCATGGTCTGAGATTCTTTAGTTGCCTTTTTGCAAACTCCAAGTGGGTTGTCATTTGCCTTTTACTGGGGAGTGGCTTCCGTCTGGCCACTCTACCATAAAGGCCCGATTGGTGAAGTGCTGCAGAGATGGTAGAATCTTCCAGAAGGACATCCATCTCTGCAGAGGAACTCTGGAGCTCTGTCAGAGTGACCACCTCCCTGACCAAGGCCCTTCTCCCCCGATTGCTCAGTTTTGCCGGACGGCCAGCTCTAAAGAAGAGTCTTAGTGGTTCCAAACGTCTTCCATTTAAGAACGATGGAGGCCACTATTCTTGGGGACCTTCAAAGTTGCTGACATTTTTTGGTACCCTTCCCCAGATCTGTGCCTTGACACAATCCTGTCTCGGAGCTCTATGGACAATTCCTTCCACCTCATGGCTTGGTTTTTGCTCTGACCTGCACTGTCAACTGTGGGACCGTATATAGACAGGTGTATGTGCCTTTCCAAATCATGTCCAATCAATAAAATGTACCATAGGTGGACTCCAATTAAGTTGTAGAAACATCAAGGATGATCAATGGAATCAGGATGCACCTGAGTTCAATTGAATCTCATAGCAAATAGTCTGAATACTTATTTAAATAATTTTTACCAAGAAGGTGAGATGAACCGTATGCAGCATTACTAGTTATTGTTTATGTTCCACTCATAATTACTGTTGGGGATTACCTAGATACCATTTTAGATTATATTTAGTTACATTTAAGAGGTTAGTAACCCACTGGGCACACCACATGATAGTACTTGGCTGTGACCATAGGCGGGTGGTGGCATCTTCATTGGGGAGGATGTGCTCATAGTAATGGCATAAATGTAATGGTATTGAACACAAACAAGTGGTTTTCAAATGTTTGATACCATTCCAGTCAATGCATTCTGAGCCTTCCTCCCATCTGCAGCCTCCTGTGGTTGAGACGTTGATCAATGAGATTACATCCTATATTCACCCACTCCAAAAGACAGCCAATAGTTAATTGAATTTCCAGTGTGTTATCACTATGCTTTCACCCACCTCAAATTTGATTGGTCACACAGATGTTATTGCGGGTGTAGCGAAACGCTTGTGTTTCCAGCTGCGACAGTGCAGCAATATCTAACAATTTCACAACATTTACCCAATACACACAAATCTAAGTAAAGGAATGTAATTAAGAATATAAATATATGGACAAGCAATGTATGAGGAGTATAGACCAAGATACAGTAGAATACAATATATAGAGTTGAGATGAGTAATGCAAGATATGTTACCATTACAGTGACTACTGTTCCATTTATTAAAGTGGCCGCCAGTGATTTCAAGTATATGTACATAGGCAGCAGCCTCTTAAAGCTCAACCAAATTCCAATGGAAAATTGTCCGATTTTTGGATTAGTTGTCATCCAAATGTTTATCACTGCGCTATCAACTATTTAAAAGCACAGCATAGTAAATGGGAATTCAATGTCAGATTTGTCTATTTATAAGACAGAGTGTGTTGCCATTGTGTTTCATCTAATGACAGAAACAAATGACCTGCATTACAGCTAAGAGTACAGTAGAATGGTGGAAATGATCAATGCCATTCAACCGTCTGTGCAGATTATTACAGCCATTGGATAGTTCCATCTGGGTGACTGTTTTAGTCTGGCTTAAATTATTCATTTGTAGACAAACTGGAATTAATGTTGAATGCATGTCTCCATCTCAACCAAAAATGTAAATGAAAGAACAGGATCAAATCTAAATTTATATGCACTTTAAATAAAGTTATTTGATTTAGTCCTATTTTGTTTTACTTAGAATGTTGAGATGGAGATGCGAATCCAACATATACATTATAAATTAGTAGACAAACTGGAATTAAAGCCAGACTAATTCAGTGGCACATATTGAATTAACCCAGCAGAAGATACGTTGCCTTTAAATATTGATATTTGGTTGCGTTGACAACCAAACACAATTGAATATAACTAAATATCATTCCATTTGAAATCAACCAGAGCTTGAAGCCCACAAGGCCTATTGTATTGTCTATTGATGACTTTACAAATTCTTCATAGTATTTAGTTTCTCTCAATCGTTCTCATGATAGCACATTAGTAAGTCAGTGACAAATAACATAGCAGGGTTTGGTTAAAACCTTGGCTGGGAGTCTAAAGGGTTGCTGTTGATATATTTTCCAGTAGGAGGTGCCGCACAGCCTGGTTTTTTTCTGATCGTGGATATATACAATATACACTACATGTACAAAAGTATGTGAACACCCCTTCAAATTAGTGGATTCGGCTACTTCAGCCACAACCGTTAATGACCGGTGTATAAAATTGAGCACATTCATGCAAATCGCCATAGACAAACATTGGCAATAGAATGGCCTTACTGAAGAGCTTAGTGTATTTCAACGTGGCACCGTCATAGGATGCCACCTTTACAACAAGTCAGTTCGTCAAATTTATGCCCTTCTAGAGCTGTCCAGGTCAACTGTAAGTGCTGTTATTGTGAAGTGGAAACTGCGAGGAGAAATAACGACACAGTGCTGGCCCGTGAGTGCTGAAGTACGTTTATTTAAAAAAAAAAGTTACTTTTTTTAAAATCGCCAGTCCTTGGTTGCAACACTCACTACCGAGTTCTAAACGTCACAATAACTAGAGCTTCATGAAATGGGTTTCCATGACCAAGCCTAAGATCACAATGCGCTATGCCAAGTGAATGATGGAGTGGTGTAAAGCTTGCCGCCATTGGACTCTGGAGCAGTGGAAATGCGTTCTATGGATTTATGAATCCTGCTTAACCATCTGGTAGTCCAGACGAATCTGGGTTTGGTGGATGCCAGGAGAATGCTAGCTGCCCCAATGCATAGTGCCAACTGTAAGGAGGAATAATGGTCTGGGGCTGTTTTTCATGGTTTGGGCAAAAACAATAAAGAACAATTTAGTTATCTTGTCCCATCACTGCAACTCCCCTACAGAGAGGTGAAGGTCAAGAGGTGAAGGTCAAGAGCCTCTGAAACATGACCCTGCCAAGCCACACTGCTTCTTGACACACCAATGTGCCGCACCAATGTGTCAGAGGAAATACAGTTCAACTGGTGACCTAAGTCAGCTTGCAGGCACCCGTCCCGCCACAAGGAGCAGCTACAGCGCAATTAGACAAGGAAATCCCAGCTGGCCAAACCCTCCCCTAACCCGGATGACGCTGGGCCGATTGTGAGCCACCTCATGGGTTTCCTGGTCACGGCCGGCTGTGACAGAGCCTGGGGATGAACCCTGGTCTATAGTGACGTCTCAAGCACTGCGATGCAGAGCCTTTGATCCCTGTGCCACTCGGGAGGTTCAGTGAAGGGAAATCTTAACCCTACAGCATACAATGACATTCTAGACTATTCTGTGCATCCAACTTTTGGGAAAGCCTTTTCCGGTCTCAGCATGACAATGCCCCCATGCACAAAGCAAGGTCCATACAGAAATGGTTTGTCGAGATCAATGTGGAAGAACTTGACTGGCCTGCACAGAGCCCTGACCTCAACCCCATGGGGAACAGGCCTAATAGCCCAAATCCATATTAATACCCATGATTTTGGAATGAGATGTTTGTCGAGCAGGTGTCCACATACTTTTGGTCATATAAGGTATTTTAAACAGGGTTTGTCTGTTGAAATTCAGTTACCATGACACAATCCTGTGGTTGAAATTGCTCCCTCAAAATTATTTTTTTCTAATCCAATGTATTTCTCACGTAACAATACGTTGACAAACTACATTGAAACAATGTTGATTCAACCAGCTTGTACCCAGTGGGAAGACATTTTTGGAAATCCGCCCCTCTTTCAAGTATAGGTGCCCAAAAACCCACACTGGTTACAGAAAGAATTAGTCATTGTCAACCACACCAACGCTTGAGAGCCCAATGTTATCCCACAAATCAACAGCAGGGATGGTTGGTTTTCATCAGAATTCTGTAAATTGCTGTAAGAGCCACCCCCAGCCTCCTCTCATAGTGAAGCATTTGAGTTGGACCACAGGACGAGCAAGAATGGAAAGACTGCTAGCTTGAAGGTATGTTAATATATGTATGGTTTTACTGAAAGTGGAGCAGTGTTCCACATTTGCATGCAACATTTCACAGGTGGGTTGTGGGCAAAAAGTCATCCCCTGTGGCTTGCCTCAAAACAGACCCCAGAGTTGATGTAACCTTTTAGCTTGAAGGTGCACTATGCAGAAATCACTCTGCCATTTCCTGGTTGCTAAAATGTTAACAATTTCCCTAATTTCAGGTTGTGACAAAACAAGCAAATAGTGTAGAGTATCTAAATCGCTGTTTAATATATTTTCCATAACAAAGAGTATTTTCAGCTGATGTACAAAACCGAAAATAAAAGATGCAAAAAACAAAACTTGAGAACAGGAAGCATAGAAATAGCACACATAACAGATCTCCCGCTTCTTAGACTTGTTTTCAATGAGTGACATATCTATAACTCACATTTCTAGGCGCATTTGGTCAGGTCGCCCAAAAAAAGTTAGTTATTGCCGCTTTAAAGTGACACCCCATCCCGTGAACGGGACCGTTGTCATCATCTGACACTAATTAGCATAACGCAATGGACATAAATCTTCCTAGAAAATGTTCCTATTCATGAAAATCACAAGTGAAATATATTGGAACACAGCTTAGCCTTTTGTTAATCACCCTGTCATCTCGGATTTTCGAAATATGCTTTACAGCCAACACTAGACAAGCATTTGTGTAAGTTTATCATAGCCTAGCATAGCATTATGTCTTGCGAGCAGCAGGCAACCTTGTCACGGAAATCAGAAAAGCAATCAAATTAAATCGTTTACCTTTGATGAACTTCGGATGTTTTCACTCACGAGACTCCCAGGTAGACAGCCAAAGTAAATTTTTTCCCAAAATATTATTTTATGTAGGTGAAATAGCTCCGTTTGTTCTTCACGTTTGGCTGAGAAATCGCCCGGAAATTGCAGTCACCACAACACCGAAAAATATTACAAATTAGCTCCATAATATCGACAGAAACATGGCAAACCGTTATTTAGAATCCATTCTCAAGGTGTTTTTCTAATATCTATTCGATAATATATCCGTCGGGACAATTTGTTTTTCACTAGGACCAATTGGAGTAATGGCTACCTCCTGTATTTTGCGAGAATCTCTCTCGGAGCCACCATGTGACCACTTACGTAATGTGGCCGCCTGCGGCTATTCTTCAACAGAAATGCGTAAAACTACGTCACAATGCTGTAGACACCTTGGGGAATACGTAGAAAGTGTAAGCTCATTGATGATACATTCACAGCTGAATAGGGAGTCATTGGAACGCAGCGCTTTCAAAACTTGGGGCACTTCCGGATTGGATTTTTCTCAGGCTTTCGCCTGCAACATCAGTTCTGTTATACTCACAGACAATATCTTTACAGTTTTGGAAACGTTAGAGTGTTTTCTATCCAAAGCTGTCAATTATATGCACATTCTAGCATCTTTTCCTGACAAAATATCCCGTTTAAAACAGGAACGTTTTTTTTCCAAAAATGAAAATACTGACCCTAGCACCAAGAGGTTGGGACTGCAGTTGTGAAGCTTTCTAACAAAAAACAGTTAATGATACAAATACTCGCTCGTATCGCCATTCTTTCACTTATACACTTCCCTTTAACTGTATGAATTTTGTACGCTCCGTCTATGCGGAACTAATATCATTCACCTGCTTTTAAAATTGAATGAGTATTTTAACACCAGCGTTTGAGCTTGTTTTTCACCATTTGTGCTAATTCAAATGTAATTCAATTGGGGGGGGGGGGCTTAAATCCTGGAGTTAAATCAGCCATTTGTTTAGCCCAGTTGCACTAGAGACAATGACTTTGCTTGCACTCCAGGCACCATAAAAGGTACTTGAAGCACACTCAAGTCCTAATTTCCTTCTCTAATAGCCAATACAAGTTGGATGCTAACAACTGGGTCAGGATCTGACCTCCCCCATGGAACCAAAGTTAAAAGCACTTTCTAACTAGTTCTCCACTAATTTTTACCCCTGGGTGCAAAGGAGAAGTTTCTGTATGTGAGCGCATTTGAGTGGTAAAGCTACACTAACCACTGTAAACGAAAGTTGAAGAGGTGCCTCTGCAACAGCCAAATGTCAGACACTAATCTGTTTATCCAGCAAGGCTCAGAGTAACATGGCAGTGTTGCCATTGTTTGGAAGTTTCTTTGATGTAAAAAATCCCTCATCACACACACCCCACCAACTGAAATCCTGTGTGAACATGGTATAATCAGCCTCATATATCACAGAAATTTGTAGCCACTGTATGAATCTCGTCAAAGTTGGTTCCCGCTTCAGTCTCGTCACATTTGCGTCAAAACCAAACAAACACCCTAACGATTAGGGGACAAGAGAGGCTCCCACTATGCAGGTGATGAAAAGCGGTGATCAATGACTTGATGCCAGATCTTACAAGCCTGCATAAGTATTTTTCATATCAGCTAACCACATGTTGCAGGGCAGTCCTAGAGAGCCAAAATACTTATTGTTTTCATTCTCTCCTTCTACTCAGACCTGGGACACCAGGTGAGTGCAATTAACTACAAGGTAGAAAGAAAAAAACTGAAGTGCTTCAGCCCTCCTGGATCAGAATTGCACAGCCCTGTAAATCTGGTGCCCGAAGGCACAGTTGATGAAGTGTCAAGCGACCACTGATTGACACATGCAACGTGTGAGCAGAGGTACACACACACACACACACACTGTAGAGGAATCACAAGGTGGAACTCAAGGGAACTCAAGGGAAGATTATGGTCAAGTCAGGATTTCTCAGTAAATGGAAAGATTCTAATTTAATCCTATTGAGTCAAGCAGTTTCCATAGCATTTCATCAGCAGACTTATTTGGTGTGGTAGTCTACTTCCGAAATGGCACCCTAGTCGCTTTATAGTGCACAACAAGAGCCATGTTCAAAGGTAGTGCACTATAAAGACAATAGGGTGCCATTTCGGACGTAGACTACCACTAAATGTCTTGGGTTAACACTCTGCACTAGCAGTAAAAGAGGACTTAAGACAAACGAGGGGGGAAAAAACCCCTGAAACTTTCATTTTCATAATGCACATTGCTGAACAGAGAAATGACACAGTTTGAAGTGTTCCATTATTAAATGCAGCCTTGGCAGCAGTTCTTTTTTTTTTTTTTTACTACAAAAATGTTTTGGCATCAGTTTAGTTTCCTTGCATCTAAAATATGAACAATGACATACATTGCAACAATATAGCAACTAATACAGCAGCATATTAACATGACTGGCAAGCTGTCTAGACAAAGTTCATCAATACACAACTGCCATAGCACTAAATTCTACATTATAGGCATAAGGGAAATACACATTTATATTTAGTATGGTGATCAGTAACAGACCGGGGCTTCCCCTTCTCTCTGGTGGTGTGCCCCTTGAGCTATAGTATTTGTTTAATTTGTTCAGAGCACTTTGAATATGAAGTAGCAAGAACACTTCTTTTTAACGAGACTGTCCTTGAAAGAGATAATGTTTTTATATTTTCTCAACTGCAGTATTGATCTGACCATTTTTGCACCCCCCCTTTCCTTTAAATGTATTTCCATATCGTTTGTTGAAATCCGATTGGTTTTGCAAATTATTTTGATTCGACAGAATTGGCTGTAGAGCAAAAATATTATGGCGGTCCGCAAACAATCGTTTATGTACACGACACCACATACTGTAAAGTAAGATAAAATCATGATCTGCCCAATTCTGTACTACCATGAAAATAAAATTCTAAACCAAATAAATCCCTAACTTCTACCACACCCTCCCCCAAAACCCCCTCCCAATTAAACTTTCTCTATATCATGCTGAAACACTCCACCCTTAGGATTGTTCAGCATGTCAACAAACATTTCAACAGTAACATCTGTTACCCCCAATGTCTTTTGCCATCTCCACAATAACCTTCAACCTGGTATTTTGATATTGATAACCTTACCAATAAAAGTTATGAAGTCAACTTTATTCATTATTAAAGTATCCTTTGATGCTACACATTGATGAGCACAACATTTCTGAACAGGCCTCAAAACCCTGCCAGGACCATGAGAAGCATCAGCCCTGACAGTAGGTCCACTTACTACAGGTACATCCATGTAATCTCCATCAGTCCCCACTGTAGTTCTAGCAATCTGTTTCACGGCCTCTTCATATGACACATCATGACTGATCCTATATCTCTGAGCTTCTCTAGCCTCTCTCTGTACCTGGCATCCACCAAATGCTGCACTGTGTTCTCCCCCACATGTACAGCACTTAACCTTCACATCGCTTCTACATTCACCATAATCATGTTCCCACGTCTTTTCTTTACACTGAGCAACTACAGTACGTCCCATGCTTTGACATTTAAAACATTTCGGTACATATGGGACACATTCTAACATAGAATTCCTTAGTTTCAATCTGTACTTTGCCCAGCCAGACTTTCTCCTACCTCAGCATCACTGATAAGCTTTCACTTCTTTGACCAGCTTTCCTACTGATGAACCCTTTGGCCTCAATCACTCTGCCTCCTATCATATTTTCTTTAATGTCATCTGTGGACATAGATATTGGGATCTGCCATGACTGTCCTGTGAGGATCCAAATGGGTCAGATCAGGTTTGCAATGAATAGATGTCGGCAAGATCCTCTCTCCCCACATAGGGGGGAGGGAGCTGTTGGGGGTGGGGTTGACATTTCACACCCTGTTGCAAATCAAGGAAAAAGAAAACATCCCTCTCCAAATTCACACAGGAATGTTCCTTTGTCTCCACCAACAGTTTCCCACAGAAACTCTAACATGTTCTAAAGCCAATACTGGGACAATATTTCTAACATAGAACGTGGGGAATGGCCAGAGGTGATCTAAAGAATGTCATATGGGTTATTTTGTGATGCCATTAAAAATGTTATAAAGGAAATACTGTAACTTAAAGTATAAACACTACATGTACAAAATCTCCCTCCTCTACATTGTGCATGAAATATGAACAATTATGAAAGTATTTGTTAAAATATTTTTGGAGCCAGAGAATTTGCTTTCTATAAACGTTGCACAGTGAATAGCCTGGCGGAAACGTCCCTTTCGACCAGAATGTTTAAAAAGAATGGTAAAGAACATTTAGACCAGAGAGGAATGAAGCTGCAGCTCACGTCCAAAGTGGTTTGAACTCTGACTATCAACACGAGGTAGAGGCGATAAACTCACCTCCTGGACAATCACTGGTACAGCTGAATAGCGGTCCTAAGTAAAGTATCTAGAAAAGTGAATTTAAGTGGGACCATTCTACTACTCTTCTCAAATCACTGTAGTATGCTACTCTCAAAACAGCTGGCTAGCCTATCTTCAAATAATGATTTATTCCAGAGCAAGTGGAAGCAGAGTGAGCTCTAGTTCTGTTCAGGACTACACAACGGGTCACTGGATTCCAGGTGACGGCAGAGAAGAGCAACAGTAGAAGAGACCGTGTGCCGCAGAAAGACCCAACCAAACCCTTTCCAAGAAAGTTTGGTTCCGACATAGATAAATGGCAAATGAAGACATATACACGTAAATACATTCATGATTTCTTACTCCAAACGGACGGCGGTTAGTGTGCAAAGTATATGATTAATGGGAGAGTAGTTCCTAAAATGTATCAACGATAAGTGTCTTTCTATCTCCTTTGTAACAAGCCGCCATATGTTGTGTCAGTCTGCTAGTGACCTTTTTCTAATGTATTAAGTGTGTATGTTTATCCTGTGTTAGTTAGTTAGTAAATCAACCGATTTGTGTAGTGCTGAATCATAAATAAGGCTGGGGCTTTTGCAGATGCAGGAGGTTACAACTGTTCAGAATGATGATATGATACAAGGTTATGATGAATACATTGACTGTTTTATTGATGTGAGAGGTAAAGACCTTGAGTTTCATTCAGGAGATGGTAACTCTAAAACAACCGCTTGTGGTGCCCCAAATCCTAATGAGTTAATTGTTACATGATTCATTTCAATTAGGTAACAATTAAACATAGTTGATTATCTGATGACTTATCTAATGAAAGTAAAGTCACGACAGACCCCAGTGATGACTCCCCTTAACCTAGCATACGCAGCAGGTACATGGCTTTTAATCTTCACTCTCAAAATCTTCTCTTGCTGAGCCTGACTACCACACAATATTAACAATCTTTTAATCTTCACTCTCAAAATCTTCTCTTGCTGAGCCTGACTACCACACAATATTAACAATCTACCATTTCCAATTAACCAAGCTATTTTCACTTTACTACATTAGTTAGTCAGATAGGGCCTCACTTACACCCTGTGGTCGCAAACACCACCACTTCCCACTCCAACACATCATTACCACTTCCCACTCCAACACATCATTACCACTTCCCACTCCAACACATCATTACCACTTCCCACTCCAACACATCATTACCACTTCCCACTCCAACACATCATTACCACTTCCCACTCCAACACATCATTACCACTTCCCACTCCAACACATCATTACCACTTCCCACTCCAACACATCATTACCACTTCCCACTCCAACACATCATTACCACTTCCCACTCCAACACATCATTACCACTTCCCACTCCAACACATCATTACCACTTCCCACTCCAACACATCATTACCACTTCCCACTCCAACACATCATTACCACTTCCCACTCCAACACATCATTACCACTTCCCACTCCAACACATCATTACTCTTGCTTCCTACGTTGGCCCTCTTGACTAGACACTCCACTGCTCTCTTTTCCCCCCATGTCTTTCCATTATGGACCATCGACAGCATTCAGCCCTCGAACTTCTATGATCAGTGTACATCACATTATCCTCACACAGAATCAAAAGATCAAGGAAACTGATTTGACGTGTGTCAGATTGCATAGGGAATCTCAGGTGCTCAGAACAGGAGTTAAGAAAAGCTTGGAACGCCTGGAGCTGTTTAGCATCACCCCTCCATAGAACATATCTGTGGAGCCAGGCTAGTAACCATCACCCCTCCATAAAACAGAAATATCAATGCACCATTTCCAAATAATTACGTTATGCACATTTTTTTATTGGTGAGATGATTGATAATTTACTGTTTCTCCATGTAACCCACATACACATTAGCATAGTTAGGAGTGATAGGGGATCCCATAGCAGTACTAATAGTCTGGATAAAGAAGTTGTTTTGAAACATTAAATAGTGAGTACTATTTCAGTATTTCAGCCAATGTTATAATGCATGCACTGGAGGGTAGTTAATTTGGATCACATTGCAAAAGAAGAAAAAAAAATGTTCCATGGCTTCAATTACCGCCCTCATGTGGAATATTAGCAAAGATTTGTATAACTTAATTAACCAAGAGAACACAGCCTGTCGTTTCCAATGTGAACAAATGAGTCAGAGGGCAGAACATTCAAGGAAGTGGGCAGAGCCAAGCACGAGATAGCAAGATCCTATTGGCGCGTTCTAGTCTGCATCTGCATATTTCCGTTAGGGAACGCAACCTATGTGCACGTGCAATAACTCAATTTGCCTTTGTTTAAGAGTGCAATGACATTTTTTACACATTTTGCAAAGGGTAAAGTCTAGAAAACTTAGTCCACTCTGTTCATAACATTCTAGTTTTGGGAACCAAAAACTATTGAGATCAAATGTTTCATTGAGGAGAGAATTTTCAGTATGTCGGCAAAAATCTCTCGTTCCATCATCTCCCACTGTCAGCCAGTGGGCTTCTTCTCACTACCATATTTTGATGTTGACAGTGTGTAACGAGTCAACATCAAAAGTAACTGACAAAGTATTCTCAGGGAAAGGATAGCATATCAGGAAGTGATTTTGCAGGCTAGCTCAGTGCTGCCTCCTCTCTGAGTAACTCAAGTTGTAGGCACACTGGGCTACTGCAGGCTGTCACTAGCAACTAAACTATCCTTGTATCTTCTGTGTGCGATTTTAAAATAAAAATCGGTTCAAAGAAATACATCTGGTGTATTAAAAGCAATTACTTCCTTGGTGGCTTCCATGAGAGGGGGCAGTCGTTCTCCTCTGTTCCCAGGTCATGGTGTTCTTGGTTTGGATTTGTGTTGCGGTTCCTGTCCATTAGTGTTTCATATGTGTCATGTTTTGCGTGGACCACAGGAAGAATAGCTGCTGCTTCTTCAGTAGCGAATGGGAATCTGAAATAAAAATCCATCTCAGAGTGTGGTTCCCCCAGCCCAGTAGAGGGGGGGGGCGCTCTCAGGGTGTGTAGTGGACCACAGGTGACCTGGTGTGCCACTCACTCCGCAGGCCACAAAGGGGGGAATTGCTGGGGTTCCTGTAGCCTAGTGCATGTGGAGAGCCGAGCGAGTGCTGTTTTGGGACCAGGGAGGGGTGTGAGAGGGGTGTCTCGGGGTAGTGTTCTCCTCTCTGCTGCTCTGCTGGGTGTTGAAGCCGTACACAGACTGGGGCTCCTCTATGCACCTCACAAAGGCCACGAAACATCTGTAAAACTGACGCACACACACACCACTTTGAGTGTCAATCTCTTTCACACACACTGAAGCAATAGCATTTGACAAAGCATCCATAAAAGACAACACACTGAACTTCTAGTTTAGTATGTGTACTCTATTAACAGGAGTTATTTTAAATCCAGTCTGTGTTGATACTCCTCTTCTTGGCTCAAGGGCAGCCAGAGACAACAGATGGGATGCCAGATAGCTTTAAATCCTGCCTGCCTGAGCGCTTGTAGCCGCCAAACTAACTATGTCAGCCGGTCCATTCTTAAGTGACATTGGTAGCATCTGGGAGGCAGGATTGCAGAGGGTGTTGAGAGGCAAAGTAATTCCTGGGAGTGTGTCCTCTCAATGACAGGAGCCAGGGTGTCACTGTCAGTAGTCCTTGTGGGGACATTAGCAGTGTCACTCCACCCAGCCCCTCTCTGCTCTTCACTGACAAGCACTTTAACCCCCATTGATCAACCGAGCTCTCACAAGAGACATGATTAGCTGGTCAAGCTAAAGTCATCATGTCTATGAACAACACTGAACCTGAACTAGAGTATTTAGCAAAAACATCATGTCAGCATGGTAGGACAAATAATAATGATACCCACATAAAATGATGCCTCAATGATAGCCACAGTAATGACTCTGAAAGGCTGTCTGTGCTTGTTTTTCTGGCCTCACATGCCAGGATGCAATAGAAGGCTGTCTAAGCTGCTATTCAAGCGGCACCCCACTGCTGAAAAGGCTACACGACAGGTGAACACCATTGTCCTCTGGTCTGCCCTCTAGCGCCCCATCTCACCTGGTTGTTGAACAGCACGTAGATGACAGGGTTAATGACGGTGCTTCTCTTAGCCAAGACGGTGGGCACCACGCTGGCCACGGGGGTGACCAGGCCTGACCGAAGGTGGCCACTAGGGCCATGACGCCGTAGGGCATCCAGCACAACAGGTAGCACGACACCATGGACAGCACCATGATCAGGATGTGCTGCTCTCGCCTCTGGGCCGACAGCAGGTGGATCTTAGCCACCTGGGAACAGGAGGGAGAGAAGAGTTGGACTGCCAGAAAGTTGTATGGTTGCTATTAACAATGTGTAGCACCCTTGTAATGCTGTGGTGCTAGTCAAGCATGTTAAAGGTTCAAAGACAGTGGATCTTATGTAATGTGTGAAAGAGCTAAATGATCAACTGTGTGTCAATTTCACTCCTCAGAACATAAGGTTCTTCTGCATCCTGTCTTGGGGTTAAAGTAGCCCAGTCCTGGCATGAGACCTCCCCAGAGTTCATTTAACATTAAACAATGTCCATTGACGCCCCGCGTCAGCAACCTAGCCAATGAGCATGGCCGACTAGGGATACCACCTCTTAGATGCTCAATTGGGCCTTGTAGCCCATGTCATGACTGTCCTGATCAGGTCAGGTTACAGGAGACCACAACCCTACATATTATCTCTCAACCCCAACAGAGGAGGAGAGATCTAGGGGTCTGTAGATGTGGGGGGTTTATGACCCCTCACGCCCCTGGTAAATCTCAGGCCACAGACAAATTCCTTTGTCCTGTTAGTATGGAGAACCAGCTTCAGAACATTAAACATAAAATAAAGGGACTTTGAACAATGGTCTCCATCAGCCACAATGGTGGTCATGACGATAGATGGAATAAGAAAATGTATCTTATTTTTGTTTTGTTATTAAAGATTAATAGATGACCTTATTACAAAAACATCTACTAGTGAAGAGTTTTCCTAGTAGATGTTTGATGTTTATACATTGTATAATGTGTGGAAAATGTCCAAATCAAAGGGAATGTTTTGGTAAATATGAAATGTTAAGTTAGTTGTCTAAAATTGGATTTGAGTGAAATCTAGACCTTGCCCTCATTAACTTGGTACGCCCAGAGAATTGCCCTAAAGGCGGTTACGCCCACTTCTGACCCAAGGGTATAAAACCTGTGAGTAAAGAATTCACAGAGTAGACTACGTGACCCAAGCTGCAGCCAAGGTCTAAAAAGTCAACAAACCCAGAACGCAACACAAGTTTGAAGACAAAGAAATCCTTTTCTACCCAAGCTACGGATGAGTAGCTGTGTCTCAGCGGGTGAATTCAAGCCGGACCCCCTTCGCATCCAATCCCAACGAATCTTGGTATCTAAGAGGTTTCATTTCTATGCTGTGAGCTCTGAGCTACAGAGCTGTCTGTCCTCAGAAGACCCATTCCAGAGCAAAGGGTGAGGGAACAGACTCCTAAGCCAAAAGGACACTGACATCGGGAGGAGGATCAGAGAGGTGTGCATGAGAAGTGCATCATCGAGCAGCTGAACGGTCCCCGCAGAGAATCCTCAGAGATCATCCCCACGTAATTACATCATTATATTCTGACCCATAAGAGCGGCAGTTTGGGGCAAGGCTAGGGTTATTTATTTTATTTTACCTTTATTTAAATAGGCAAGTCAGTTAAGAACAAATTCTTATTTTCATTGACGGCCTAGGAACAGTGGGTTAACTGCCTTTTCAGGGGCAGAACGACAGATTTGTACCTTGTCAGCTCAGGGGTTTGAGCTTGCTGCAACCTTCCGGTTACTAGTCCAACGCTCTAACCACTAGGCTACCCTGCCACCCCAGTTAGAATAAACATAGCTGACAAATTCACCCAAATGTATATTTCTCTCGTGTACTTTCTCTTTTTCTCTCTCTTTGAAATCCCCATTTTGGGTAACATGTGCCATAGTGTGTTGGCCCGTTATACTAAGTTCTAATCAAGTTAATTTGGGAAATAGAAACTCAATAAAAACTAGTGTTCAACCATGTAGTGGCAAGGAAAAATGTGAACCCTTTTGAATTACCTGGATTTCTGCATAAATTGGTCATCAAATTTGATCTTCATCTAAGTCACAGACAAGCAATGTGATTAAACTAATAGCACACAAATTGTATTTCTCGTCTAAATTGAATACATATTTTAAACATTCACAGTGTAGGTTGTAAAAAGTATGTGAACCCCTAGGCTAATGACATCTCCAAAAGCTAATTGGAGACAGGAGTCAGCTAAGCTGGAGTCCAATCAATGAGACGAGATTGGAGATGTTGGTTAGAGCTTCCCTGCCCTATTAAAATATATATATATATGTATATACACTGCTCAAAAAAATAAAGTGAACACTAAAATAACACATCATAGAGCTGAATGAATGAAATATTCTTATGAAATACTTTTTCTTTACATAGTTGAATGTGCTGACAACAAATCACACAAATTATCAATGGAAATCAAATTTATCAACCCATGGAGGTCTGTATTTGGAGTCACACTCAAAATGAAAGTGGAAAACCACACTACAGGCTGATCCAACTTTGATGTAATGTCCTTAAAACAAGTCAAAATGAGGCTCAGTGGTGTGTGTGGCCTCCACGTGCCTGTATGACCTCCCTACAACGCCTGGGCATGCTCCTGATGAGGTGGCGGATGGTCTCCTGAGTGATCTCCTCCCAGACCTGGACTAAAGCATCCGCCAACTCCTGGACAGTCTGTGGTGCAATGTGGCATTGGTGAATGGAGCGAGACATGATGTCCCAGATGTGCTCAATTGGATTCAGGTCTGGGGAACGGGCGGTCCATAGCATCAATGCCTTCCTCTTGCAGGAACTGCTGACACACTCCAGCCACATGAGGTCTAGCATTGTCTTGCATTAGGAGGAACCCAGGGCCAACCGCACCAGCATATGGTCTCACAAGGGGTCTGAGGATCTCATCTCGGTACCTAATGGCAGTCAGGCTACCTCTGGCGAGCACATGGAGGGCTGTGCGGCCCCCCAAAGAAATGACACCCCACACCATGACTGACCCACCGCCAAACCGGTCATGCTGGAGGATGTTGCAGGCAGCAGAGTGTTCTCCACGGTGTCTCCAAACTCTGTCACGTCTGTCACATGTGCTCAGTGTGAACCTGCTTTCATCTGTGAAGAGCACAGGGCGCCAGTGGCGAATTTGCCAATCTTGGTGTTCTCTGGCAAATGCCAAACGTCCTGCACGGTGTTGGGCTGTAAGCACAACCCCCACCTGTGGACGTCGGGCCCTCATACCACCCTCATGGAGTCTGTTTGAGCAGACACATGCACATTTGTGGCCTACTGGAGGTCATTTTGCAGGGCTCTGGCAGTGCTCCTCCTGTTCCTCCTTGCACAAAGGCGGAGGTAGCGGTCCTGCTGCTGGGTTGTTGCCCTCCTATGGCCTCCTCCATGTCTCCTGATGTACTGGCCTGTCTCCTGGTAGTGCCTCCATGCTCTGGACACTACGCTGACAGACACAGCAAACCTTCTTGCCACAGCTCGCATTGATGTGCCATCCTGGATGAACTGCACTACCTGAGCCACTTGTGTGGGTTGTAGACTCCGTCTCATGCTACCACTAGAGTGAAAGCACTGCTAGCATTCAGAAGTGACCAAAACATCAGCCAGGAAGCATAGGAACTGAGGAGTGGTCTGTGGTCACCACCTGCAGAACCACTCCTTTATTGGGGGTGTCTTGCTAATTGCCTATAATTTCCACCTGTTGTCTATTCAATTTGCACAACAGCATGTGACATTTATTGTCAATCAGTGTTGCTTCCTAAGTGGACAGTTTGATTTCACAGAAGTGTGATTGACTTGGAGTTACATTGTGTTGTTTAAGTGTTCCCTTTATTTTTTTGAGCAGTGTATATATAAACTCTATTTGAGTTTGCTATTCACAAGAAGCATTGTCTGATGTGAACCATGCCTCGAACAAAATAGATCTCAGAAGACCTAAGAATTGTTGACTTGCATAGAAATTGACGTTATCAACCGGGAACTCTTGGCTGTTAAGCTGGCTCTTGAGGAGGGGCGTCACTGGTTAGATGGTTCAGTTCTTCCCTTCATTGTGTGGATGGATCACAAAAATGTTGCCTACATCCAGACCGCCAAATGTCTCAACTGTCGGCAGGCTAGATGGGCATTGTTTTTTGGAAGATTCAACTTCACACTCGCTTATCGCCCTGGATCTAAGAATACCAAGCCTGATGCCGTCTCTTGTCAGTTCACCGCAGACAACAAAAGTTCAGAGCCTGAGACCATTATGCCATCCTCCTGCATCGTTGCTGCCGTCTCCTGGGAGATTGAGTCCCGTGTTCGTCAGGCTCAGCTAAACCAGCCTGATCCTAGAAACAGCCCTTGTAAGGATCTGTTTGTGCCAGATTCAGTTCGTTCTGAGGTTCTTCAGTGGGCCCATTCTACTCACCTCACCTGTCACCCTGGCATGAACCGGACAATTGCCTTCCTGCATCAGCGATTTTGGTGTCCCACCATGGAGAGAGACACTTGGGAATTCATATCAGCCTGCTCAGTCTGTGCCTGGAATAAAACCTCCACCAAACCTACATCTGGGCTGCTTCATTCTGTCACATGTACTGACGCTGGAGAGATGAAGCAGGTACGGGGAGTAAACATTTTAATGAATAACAGACATATAATGAGCCCAGTCAGAGTCCTGACCTCAACCCGATTGATATGCTGTGGCATGACCTCAAGAGAGCAGTTCATACCAGACATCCCAAGAATACTGAAACAGTTTTGTTAGGAGGAATGGTACAAAATTCCTCCTGATCGTTGTGCAGGTCTGATCCGCAATTACAGAAAACATTTGGTTGAGGTTATTGCTGCCAAAGGAGGGTCAACCAGTTATTAAATCCAAGGGTTCACATACTTTTTCCAACCTGCACTGTGAATGTTTACACGGTATGTTCAATAAAGACATGAACATATAATTGTTGGTGTGTTATTAGTTCAAGCAGAATGTTTGTCTATTGTGACCTAGATCAGTTCAAATTTTATGACAAATTTATGCAGAAATCCAGGTATTTCCGAAGGGTTCACATACTTTTCCACTGTAATAGGTATTCTACTGCTGCCAAGACAAAGGGGCTCAATGTTTATTGCCTGGTACATTCTTTAATCTATCCCAGACCCACAGTGGAAGCAGGTACTGAGGAGCTTTTATCCTGGAAGCGCATGCTGATCTAGTCAGGAAATGGATAAAAGGTCATTCGTGACACCTGGGGATTTGGTCATGCAATTGAGTAACACATTCGGATGCATTAGTAACGTGTGCACTGTATTCATAGTGAGGCACAGTGGTGGCATGATACATCACTGTGAGAGTTGATGCAAAGGGAGAGCCTTTCACAACCAGCAGTGTGCCTGGAATTAAGATGTGCAGCAAGGCCCAACCATATATATATTTTAAAAACTTGATCCATACGGATTCTCTTCATATGAACATTATTTCTCTGTGTGATGTGTCATTACATGGTAGATGATTGGAAGATACTGACACCCGGCATCATAACAAATTGACACGGTCATAACTGCCAACAACCTGCCATAATAATGCTCTCTTGCTGATGACTGGGATGAAGGCAGGAGCAGGACAAGGCACCCTCTTTGTGACTTATGACTGACATAAGGGCATGTGATCGGTATTATATGATTGATTGTCATAGCGCTTCATGACAGTGTCATAAAGGGCATGTCAGAGCAAAAACCAAGCCATGAGGTTGAAGGAACTGTCCGAAGATCTGAGACATGATTGTGTCGAAGCATAGACATTGCAGCATCAACGGTCCCCAAGAAGACAGTGGCATCCATCATTTGTAAATGGAAGAAGTTTGGAGCCAACAAAACACTTCCTAGAGTTGGCCACCCAGCCAAACTGAGCAATCTGGGGAGAATGGCCTTGGGTCAGGGAGGTGACCAAGAGCCCGATGGTCACTCTGACAGCTCCAGAGTACTTCTGGGGAGGAACATTCTAGAAAGACAACCATCTCTGCAGCACTCCACCAATCAGGCCTTTATGGTAGCGTGGCCAGGTGGAAGCCACTCCTCAGTAAAAGGCCCGCTTGGAGTTTGCTAAAGGGCACCTAAAGACTCTCAGACCATGAGAAACAAGATTCTGGTCTGATGAAAACAAGATTGAACTCTTTGGCCTGAATGCCAAGTGCCATGTCTGGAGGAAACCTGGCACCATTCCTACGGTGAAGAGTGGTAGCAGAATCATGCTGTGGGGATGTTTTTCAGCGGCACGGAGACTAGTCAGGATCGAGGCAAAGATGAACAGAGCAAAGTACAGAGAGTTCCTTGATGAAAACCTGCTCAGGACAACGACCCCAAACACACAGCAAAGACAATGCAGGAGTGGCTTCGGGACAAGTCTCTGAATGTCCTTGAGTGGCCCAGCCAGAGCCCAGACTTAAACATCCTTAAACATATGGAAAGACCTGAAAATAGCTGTGCAGAGACACTCCCCAGGCAACCTGACAGAGCTGGAGAGGATCTCCAGATACAGTTGTGGCAAGCTTCTAGTGTCATACCCAAAACGACAAAGCTGTAATTGCTGACAAAGGTGCTTTGAAATACTGAGTCAAGGTTCTGAATATTAATGTGAATGTAATATTTCAGTATTTAATTTGAGCAAAATGTTCAGAAAACCTGTTTTGCTTTGTCATTATGGGGGTAGTGTGTAGATTAAGGGGGAAAACAATTTAAACAATTTTAGAATAAGGCTGTAACATAACAAAGTGTAAAAATCAAGGGGTCTGAATACTTTCCAAATGCATTTTTTCCAGATAGCCTTTCTATTCCAGTCACACTGCAAAGGGATAATAGATCAACAAGCTCAAAGGCTGAGCTTGGCCTACAGTACCAGTCAAAAGTTTGGACACACCTACTCATTCAAGGATTTTTATTTTTACTATTTTCTACATTGTAGAATAATAGTGAAGAGATCAATACAATGAAAATAAACACATGGAATCATGTAGTAACCAAATAAAGAGTTTAATCAAAATACATTTTATATTCTTCAAAGTAGCACCCCTTTGCCTTGATGACAGCTCTGCAAACTTGGCATTCACTCAATCAGCTTCACCTGGAATGCTTTTCCAACAGTCTTGAAGGAGGTCCCAAATATGCTGCTTTTCCTTCACTCTGCAGTCCAACTCATCCCAACTCATACTGTAGGTGCTGGATGTCAGGAAAGCTTGGCCCCAGAGAAGTATGGAACCGTACGCACTACCCTCTGTAGCACCTTATAGTTAGATGCTGAGCAGTTGCCATACCAGGCGGTGATGCAACAAGTCAGGATGCTCTCGATGGTGCAGCTGTATAACGTTTTGAGGATTTGTGGACCCATGCCATTCCTGAGGGGAAAAGGTGTTGTCGTGCCCTCTTCACAACTGTCTTGGTGTGTTTGGACCATAATAGTTTGATGGTGATGTGGACACCAAGGAAGTCTCGACCCGCTCCACTTCAGTCCTGTCGATGTTAATGGGGGCCTGTTCGGCCCTCCTTTTCCTATTGTCCACAATCAGCTCCTTTGTCTTGCTCATATTGAGAGAGAGGTTGTAATCATGGCACCACACCGCCAGGTCTCTGACCTCCTCCCTATAGGCTGTCTCATCATTTTCAGTGATCAGGCCTACCACTGTTGTGTTGTCAGCCTCTTGCTGCCATTATGTCTCTAATCATCCTCTGCTCCTTCTTCAGTCAGCTCCATTGGCGTGTGAAGGGCCGCTCGCCACGCCGGCCTCTCCTGTGGTGCTTAGATCACACCTACGATGACTGACACAAGGGGCAATGGGTGGGATAGAAAGCTTGGGTAGGTGGGTGACTCATCCGCCTCGGTTTCCTGGAGTTAAAAAAAAAAACCCCATCTGAGTATTATAAAGAGCAGCGCATTGCTTTTGATGAGGTGTTCTTCTATATTACGAAGAAACATTTCCTATCTACGTCTCATACTGAATCCCTGCTAGTTTATTACTCCTGGTCAACGACTTCCTGAGTATCGAAAAGCCTATGAGTGAGTGGTCTTCGTGACTTAGAATAACACGTTGAAAACACACTGTTGATTGACACCTACCCCTTTAGCCACAGCTCAAGCTGCTGAAACCTGTGGTTTTGGAGGAAAGGTGTATTCAGGAATGATGCTCTTTATTCCCTCTTCTGCCCTTCACAGGTGTGACCCCATGCTTGGCTGTTTGGACTCTCACTGAGAGTCATCTTACACCTGTTACCTCCCTGTAGACTGGTCTGTATTAGTGTCATAGGAGATGATCTGGGCTGTACGTCACACCTATTCAACTGAATCCCCCTCCTAAGACTGTCATGATGATCAATATTGCTTCTCAAAACTATTCCCTTTATTGACACTGACTACTATGACGACTTAAGTGGTTTGACAATGGATTGGGAAGGAAATTGGAATGGATTGAAACTGATAGAGGTGTAAAGTACTTAAGTTAAAATACTTTAAAGTACTACTTAAGTAGTTTGTTTGGTATCTGTACTTTATTATTTATATTTTTGCCAACTTTTACTTCACTACATTCCCTGACACCCAAAAGTACTTGTTACATTTGGCAAAAGAAACAGGTCCAATTCACACATCATTAAGAGAACATCCCTGGTCATCCCTATTGTCTCTGATCTGGCGGACTTATTAAACACAAATGCTTTATTTGTAATGATGTCTGAGTGTTGGAGTGTGCCCCTGGCAATCCATAACATAAGTTTGCCGCTTGGTTTGCTTAATATAAGGAATTTAAAAATAATTTATACTTTTAGCAATTCCATTTACTTTTGATACTTAAGTATATTTAAAACCAAATACTGACTTTCACTTTTACTTAAATCATTTTCTATTAAGGTATCTTTACTTTTACTCAACTACGACAACTGGGTACTTTTTCCACCACTGCAAACGTGGCAGGGGAAAGGTCAGACTCCGAGGTCAAAAGGTGACCTCACCACATAGCCTATAGAGGTTATGTCACCTTTTTTACTTCTGACCTGAACTTTTCCTAACTGTGACCTCATTTTTCTGCCTCATTGAAATTGTTTATCTGAGTCATTACAGTCAGAGGTTAAAAGGTGAAGGCTGATTGAGGAGTAGCTATGAAGGCACAGATCAGAATCAGAGAGGGGTTGAGTTATTTTCGGTTCCGTCATGTCAGTAAATGCAAGACTTGGTGATAGTTTACAGTGGTGGAAAAAGGCTTCTGAGTTAAATGTTAGCGACAGATAGAAATCAAATGTATTTATAAAGCCCTTCTTACATCAGCTAATGTCACAAAGTGCTATACAGAAACCCAGCCTAAAACCCCAAACAGCAAGCAATGCAGGTGTAGAAGCACGGTGACTAGGAAAAACACTCTAGAAAAGTTGAAACCTAGGAAGAAACCTAGAGAGGAACCAGGCTCTGAGGGGAGGCCAGTCCTCTTCTGGCTGTGCCGGGTGGAGATTATAACAGAACATGGCCAAGATGTTCACATGTTCATAGATGACCAGCAGGGTCAGATAATAATCACAGTGGTTGTAGAGGGTGCAACATGTCAGCACCTCAGGAGTAAAAAAGCCCCCCGACACATGAACTACTGCAGCATAAATACTGGTGTCTGAGACAGGAGGGGTCGGGAGACAATGTGGCCCCGTCCGACGATACCCCCGGACAGGGCCAAACACGCAGGATATAACCCCACCCACTTTGCCAAAGCACAGCCCCCACACCACTAGAGGAATATCTTCAACCACCAACTTACTATCCTTAGACAAGACCGAGTATAGCCCACGAAGATCTCCCCCACGGCACAAACCCGAGGGGAGGCACCAACCCGGACAGGAAGACCACGTCAGTACCACAACCCACTCAAGTGAGGCACCCCTCCTGGGGACGGCATGGAAGAGCACCAGTAAGCCAGTAAATCAGCCCCCATGTAGAAATGAAGATGGAGACCAGACAGAGCAAAAAGTAGAGTCCGTTATTTTGACCAACTGAAAAATCACAGCAGTTGAACATTTTTAGAGAGTGGAGAAAGGCATCGTCAACATGGTTTGAAGTGATTTAGGTTAGCCCACTAGAGCATGTTAAAGCGCTCTTTCAACACACTGTTTTGGACTCAACAATGCTAACTGACCAATGAAACAAACTCTTGGGTTACTAGCTCTCTGGGTCCATCAACTTTGAAGGTATCCATACGAGGTCAATCTGTAACTTCGACAAACTATCAGGTTCTAAACATTCTAATCGTCTTTGGGAAACTGAAATGACACATTACCAAAGGAATTATCTAGGTGACATTAATGAATCTCAGGGCTGTTATATTTTATTGTTCCACATTGACATCCCTGTTTGTCTTTAACTAATTAGCTAAGGATGTAAGGTATAGCACCACTGCTGTGGCTCCAACACTGCTGTGGCTCCAACACTGCTGTGGCTCCAACACTGCTGTGGCTCCAACACTGCTGTGGCTCCAACACTGGCCTCTGAGTCACTGATAAACTGTTAATGAAGGAAAAGAGCGAGCCCTACAAACTGATTGGACGGTGCTTCTGTGACAAAGGCAGATTGTAGTGAATCAGTCAACCCTCGATGTAGTGAATCAACCCCTCCTCTCCTCTAAGGAAAACCAAGATGTGAATGGAATGCTTAGAATGTCTGGAACTTTGAGTAATCAGCCAGTGATGTGAAATCTCAACAAAATACATCAATCCAATGATTGTCTCAGAAAGCTTTTTTCCATGTATTGAGATGCCCTCAGATGTCTGTTGGTGTTGAAGCTAAGGAACATAGGCTCTTTGGTATCACCCGTGGTGACACACAGTTTAGCCCAGGACAAACACATAGGCCATCTCAGCCAAGCAGGAGGCTCAAGGTGTTTCTATACTACAGTGCGGACCTTATAGTGTTTAGCTACTACATAGATAGGATGTGTGAGTGTGTGCATTGAGTTGGATGATGAGAGGATTGCCTGGTCCTGGCATTGCCCCTTTGGACTGGGGTTATTACAGTACCAGATGGGAAGGTGCTAAAATGAGTGCAGAGACATCCATAATCCACAAGCAAGCATGTGGAGATACAGTAGTTGTTCCTCCATCTGCAGCGTTCAATGTGGGTTCTTCCTATGCTACTGCCTCACCTGTCTGCTCTTTTCCTATGGTACTGCCTCGCCTGTCCGTCCTCTTCCTATGCTACTGCCTCACCTGCCCGTCCTCTTCCTATGCTACTGCCTCATCTGTCTTCTCTCTTCCTATGCTACTGCCTCACCTGTCTGCTCTCTTCCTATGCTACTGCCTCACCTGCCCGTCCTCTTCCTATGCTACTGCCTCATCTGTCTGCTCTCTTCCTCTGCTCCTGCCTCACCTGCCCATCCTCTTCCTATGCTACTGCCTCACCTGCCCGTCCTCTTCCGATGCTACTGCATCATCTGTCTGCTCTCTTCCTATGCTACTCCCTCACTTGTCTGCTCTCTTCCTATGCTACTGCCTTAACTGTCCGTCCTCTTCCTATGCTACAGCCTCACCTGCCTATCCTCTTCCTATGCTACTGCCTCACCTGTCTGTCCTCTTCCTATGCTACTGCCTCACCTGCCTTTCCTCTTCCTATGCTACTGCCTCACCTGCCCGTCCTCTTCCTATGCTACTGCCTCATCTGTCTTCTCTCTTCCTATGCTACTGCCTCATCTGTCTGATCTCTTCCTATGCTACTGCCTCATCTGTCTACTCTCTTCCTATGCTACTGCCTCATCTGTCTGCTCTCTTCCTATTCCACTGCCTCACCTGTCTGTCCTCTTCCTATGCTACTGCCTCACCTGCCTGTCCTCTTCCTATGCTACTGCCTCACCTGTCCGTCCTCTTCCTATGCTACTGCCTCTCTTGTCTGTCCTCTTCCTATGCTACTGCCTCACCTGCCCGTCCTCTTCCTATGCTACTGCCTCACCTGTCTGCTCTTTTCCTATGGTACTGCCTCGCCTGTCCGTCCTCTTCCTATGCTACTGCCTTACTTGCACGTCTTCTTCCATGCTACTGCCTCACCTGCCTATCCTCTTCCTATGCTACTGCCTCACCTGCCCGTCCTCTTCCTATGCTACTGCCTCACCTGCCCGTCCTCTTCCTATGCTACTGCCTCACCTGCCCGTCCTCTTCCTATGCTACTGCCTCACCTGTAATTCCTCTTCCTATGCTACTGCTTCGTCTGTCTGCTCACTTCCTATGCTACTGCCTCACCTGTATGTCCTCTTCCTATGCTCCTGCCTCACCTGCCCGTCCTCTTCCTATTCTACTGCCTCACCTGTCTGCTCTCTTCCCATACTACTGCCTCACCTGCACATCCTCTTCCTTTGCTACAGCCTCATCTGTCTGCTCTCTTCCTATGCTACTGCCTCACCTGCCCGTCCTCTTCCTATGGTACTGCATCACCTGTCTGTCCTCTTCCTATGCTACTGCCTCACCTGCACATGCTCTTCCTATGCTACTGCCTCATCTGTCTGCTCTCTTACTATGCTACTGCCTCATCTGTCTGCTCTCTTCCTATGCTACTGCCTCATCTGTCTACTCTCTTCCAATGCTACTGCCTCACCTGCCCGTCCTCTTCCTATGCTACTGCCTCACCTGTCTGCTCTCTTCCTATGCTACTGCATCACCTGTCTGTCCTCTTCCTATGCTACTGCCTCACCTGCACATCCTCTTCCTATGCTACTGCCTCATCTGTCTGCTCTCTTACTATGCTACTGCCTCATCTGTCTGCTCTCTTCCTATGCTACTGCCTCATCTGTCTACTCTCTTCCAATGCTACTGCCTCACCTGCCCGTCCTCTTCCTATGCTACTGCCTCATCTGTCTACTCTCTTCCTATGCTACTGCCTCATCTGTCTGCTCTCTTCCTATGCTACTGACTCATCTGTGTACTCTCTTCCTATGCTACTGCCTCATCTGTCGAGTCTCTTCCAATGCTACTGCCTCATTTGTATGCCCTCTTCCTATGCTACTGCCTCACCTGCCCGTCCTCTTCCTCTGCTACTGCCTCATCTGTCTACTCTCTTCCTATGCTACTGACTCATCTGTGTACTCTCTTCCTATGCTACTGCCTCATCTGTCTGCTCTCGTCCTATGCTACTGCCTCACCTGTCTGCTCTCTTCCTATGCTATTGCCTCACCTGCCCATCCTCTTCCTATGGTACTGCATAACCTGTCTGTCCTCTTCCTATGCTACTGCCTCACCTGCACATCCTCTTCCTATGCTACTGCCTCATCTGTCTGCTCTCTTACTATGCTACTGCCTCATCTGTCTGCTCTCTTCCTATGCTACTGCCTCATCTGTCTACTCTCTTCCAATGCTACTGCCTCACCTGCCCGTCCTCTTCCTATGCTACTGCCTCATCTGTCTACTCTCTTCCTATGCTACTGCCTCATCTGTCTGCTCTCTTCCTATGCTACTGACTCATCTGTGTACTCTCTTCCTATGCTACTGCCACATCTGTCGAGTCTCTTCCAATGCTACTGCCTCATTTGTATGCCCTCTTCCTATGCTACTGCCTCACCTGCCCGTCCTCTTCCTCTGCTACTGCTTCATCTGTCTGCTCTCTTCCTATGCTACTGCCTCACCTGTCTGTCCTCTTCCTATGCTACTGCCTCAATTGTCTGTCCTCTTCCTATGCTACTGCCTCACCTGTCCGTCCTCTTCCTATGCTACTGCCTCACCTGTCTGCTCTTTTCCTATGGTACTGCCTCGCTGTCCGTCCTCTTCCTATGCTACTGCCTCACTTGTCTGTCCCCTTCCTATGCTACTGCCTCACCTGCCCGTCATCTTCCTATGCTACTGCCTCACCTGTCTGCTCTCTTTCTATGCTACTGCCTCACCTGTTTGTCCTATCCATATGCTACTGCCTCACCTGTCTGTCCTCTTCCTATGCTACTGCCTCACCTGCCAGTCCTCTTCCAATGCTACTGCCTCACCTGTCTGTCCTATCCATATGCTACTGCCTCACCTGTCTGCTCTTTTCCTATGGTACTGCCTCACTTGTCTGTCCCCTTCCTATGCTACTGCCTCACCTGCCCGTCCTCTTCCTATGCTACTGCCTCACCTGTCTGCTCTCTTTCTATGCTACTGCCTCACCTGTTTGTCCTATCCATATGCTACTGCCTCACCTGTCTGTCCTCTTCCTATGCTACTGCCTCACTTGTCTGCTCTCTTCCTATGCTACTGCCTCACCTGTCTGTCCTATCCATATGCTACTGCCTCACCTGTCTGCTCTTTTCCTATGGTACTGCCTCGCCTGTCCGTCCTCTTCCTATGCAACTGCCTCACTTGTCTGTCCTCTTCCTATGCTACTGCCTCACCTGTCTGTCCTCTTCCTATGCTACTCCCTCACTTGTCTGCTCTCTTCCTATGCTACTGCCTCGCCTGTCCGTCCTCTTCCTATGCTACAGCCTCACCTGCTGTCCCCTTCCTATGAAACTGCCTCACCTGCCTATCCTCTTTCTATGGTACTGCCTCACCTGCCTGTCCTCTTCCTATGTCACTGCCTCACCTACCCGTCCTCTTCCTATGCTACTGCCTCGCCTGTCCGTCCTCTTCCTATGCTACAGCCTCACCTGCTGTCCCCTTCCTATGCAACTGCCTCACCTGCCTATCCTCTTTCTATGGTACTGCCTCACCTGCCTGTCCTCTTCCTATGCTACTGCCTCACCTGTCTGCTCTCTTCCTATGCTCCTGCCTCACCTGCCCATCCTCTTCCTATGCTACTGCCTCACCTGCCCGTCCTCTTCCGATGCTACTGCATCATCTGTCTGCTCTCTTCCTATGCTACTCCCTCACTTGTCTGCTCTCTTCCTATGCTACTGCCTTACCTGTCCGTCCTCTTCCTATGCTACTGCCTCACCTGCCTATCCTCTTCCTATGCTACTGCCTCACCTGTCTGTCCTCTTTCTATGCTACTGCCTCACCTGCCTTTCCTCTTCCTATGCTACTGCCTCACCTGCCCGTCCTCTTCCTATGCTACTGCCTCATCTGTCTTCTCTCTTCCTATGCTACTGCCTCATCTGTCTGATCTCTTCCTATGCTACTGCCTCATCTGTCTACTCTCTTCCTATGCTACTGCCTCATCTGTCTGCTCTCTTCCTATTCCACTGCCTCACCTGTCTGTCCTCTTCCTATGCTACTGCCTCACCTGCCCGTCCTCTTCCTATGCTACTGCCTCACCTGTCCGTCCTCTTCCTATGCTACTGCCTCACTTGTCTGTCCTCTTCCTATGCTACTGCCTCACCTGCCCGTCCTCTTCCTATGCTACTGCCTCACCTGTCTGCTCTTTTCCTATGGTACTGCCTCGCCTGTCCGTCCTCTTCCTATGCTACTGCCTTACTTGCACGTCTTCTTCCATGCTACTGCCTCACCTGCCTATCCTCTTCCTATGCTACTGCCTCACCTGTAATTCCTCTTCCTATGCTACTGCTTCGTCTGTCTGCTCACTTCCTATGCTACTGCCTCACCTGTATGTCCTCTTCCTATGCTCCTGCCTCACCTGCCCGTCCTCTTCCTATTCTACTGCCTCACCTGTCTGCTCTCTTCCCATACTACTGCCTCACCTGCACATCCTCTTCCTTTGCTACAGCCTCATCTGTCTGCTCTCTTCCTATGCTACTGCCTCATCTGTCTGCTCTCGTCCTATGCTACTGCCTCACCTGTCTGCTCTCTTCCTATGCTATTGCCTCACCTGCCCGTCCTCTTCCTATGCTACTGCCTCACCTGTCTGTCCTCTTCCTATGCTACTGCCTCACCTGCACATCCTCTTCCTATGCTACTGCCTGATCTGTCTGCTCTCTTACTATGCTACTGCCTCATCTGTCTGCTCTCTTCCTATGCTACTGCCTCATCTGTCTACTCTCTTCCAATGCTACTGCCTCACCTGCCCGTCCTCTTCCTATGCTACTGCCTCATCTGTCTACTCTCTTCCTATGCTACTGCCTCATCTGTCTGCTCTCTTCCTATGCTACTGACTCATCTGTGTACTCTCTTCCTATGCTACTGCCTCATCTGTCGAGTCTCTTCCAATGCTACTGCCTCATCTGTATGCCCTCTTCCTATGCTACTGCCTCACCTGCCCGTCCTCTTCCTCTGCTACTGCTTCATCTGTCTGCTCTCTTCCTATGCTACTGCCTCACCTGTCTGTCCTCTTCCTATGCTACTGCCTCACCTGCCCGTCCTCTTCCTATGCTACTGCCTCACCTGTCTGTCCTCTTCCTATGCTACTACTGTATGTCCTCTTCCTATGCTACTGCCTCACCTGTCCGTCCTCTTCCTATGCTACTGCCTCACCTGTCTGCTCTTTTCCTATGGTACTGCCTCGCTGTCCGTCCTCTTCCTATGCTACTGCCTCATTTGTCTGTCCTCTTCCTATGCTACTGCCTCACCTGCCCGTCCTCTTCCTATGCTACTGCCTCACCTGTCTGCTCTTTTCCTATGGTACTGCCTCTCTGCCTGTCCATCCTCTTCCAATGCTACTGCCTAGCCTGTCTGTCCTCTTCCTATGCTACTGCCTTACCTGCCCGTCTTCTTCCATGCTACTGCCTCACCTGCCTATCCTCTTCCTATTCTACTGCCTCACCTGCCCGTCCTCTTCCTATGCTACTGCTTCATCTGTCTGCTCTCTTCCTATGCTACTGCCTTACCTGCCCGTCTTCTTCCATGCTACTGCCTCACCTGCCTATCCTCTTCCTATGCTACTGCCTCACCTGTCTGCTCTTTTCCTATGGTACTGCCTCACCTGCCCATCCTCTTCCTATACTACTGCTTCATCTGTCTGCTCTCTTCCTATGCTACTGCCTCACCTGTCTGTCCTCTTAATATGCCACTGCCTCACCTGCCCGTCCTCTTCCTATGCTACTGCCTCATCTGTCTACTCTCTTCCTATGCTACTGCCTCATCTGTCTGCTCTCTTCCTATGCTACTGACTCATCTGTGTACTCTCTTCCTATGCTACTGCCTCATCTGTCGAGTCTCTTCCAATGCTACTGCCTCATTTGTATGCCCTCTTCCTATGCTACTGCCTCACCTGCCCGTCCTCTTCCTCTGCTACTGCTTCATCTGTCTGCTCTCTTCCTATGCTACTGCCTCACCTGCCCGTCCTCTTCCTATGCCACTGCCTCACCTGTCTGTCCTCTTCCTATGCTACTGCCTCAATTGTCTGTCCTCTTCCTATGCTACTGCCTCACCTGTCCGTCCTCTTCCTATGCTACTGCCTCACCTGTCTGCTCTTTTCCTATGGTACTGCCTCGCTGTCCGTCCTCTTCCTATGCTACTGCCTCACTTGTCTGTCCTCTTCCTATGCTACTGCCTCACCTGCCCGTCCTCTTCCTATGCTACTGCCTCACCTGTCTGCTCTTTTCCTATGGTACTGCCTCGCCTGTCCATCCTCTTCCAATGCTACTGCCTCGCCTGTCCGTCCTCTTCCTATGCTACTGCCTTACCTGCCCGTCTTCTTCCATGCTACTGCCTCACCTGCCTATCCTCTTCCTATGCTACTGCCTCACCTGCCCGTCCTCTTCCTATGCTACTGCTTCATCTGTCTGCTCTCTTCCTATGCTACTGCCTACCTGCCCGTCTTCTTCCATGCTACTGCCTCACCTGTCTATCCTCTTCCTATGCTACTGCCTCACCTGTCTGCTCTCTTCCTATGGTACTGCCTCACCTGCCCGTCCTCTTCCTATGCTACTGCTCATCTGTCTCTCTCTTCCTATGCTACTGCCTCACCTGTCTGTCCTCTTAATATGCCACTGCCTCACCTGCCCGTCCTCTTCCTATGCTACTGCCTCACCTGTCTGCTCTTTTCCTATGGTACTGCCTTGCCTGTCCGTCCTCTTCCTATGCTACTGCCTTACTGCACGTCTTCTTCCATGCTACTGCCTCACCTGCCTATCCTCTTCCTATGCTACTGCTTCACCTGCCCGTCCTCTTCCTATGCTACTGCTTCATCTGTCTGTCCTCTTCCTATGCTACTGCCTCACCTGTCTGTCCTCTTCCTATGCTACTGCCTCAGCTGCCCGTCCTCTTCCTATTCTACTGCCTCACCTGTCCTCTCTTCCTATGCTACTACCTCACCTGCAAATCCTCTTCCTTTGCTACTGCCTCATCTGTCTGCTCTCTTCCTATGCTACTGCCTCATCTGTCTGCTCTCTTCCTATGCTACTGCCTCACCTGTCTGCTCTCTTCCTATGCTACTGCCTCACCTGCCCGTCCTCTTCCTATGCTACTGCCTCACCTGTCTGTCCTCTTCCTATGCTACTGCCTCACCTGCCCGTCCTCTTCCTATGCCACTGCCTCACCTGCCCGTCCTCTTCCGATGATACTCCCTCACTTGTCTGCTCTCTTCCTATGCTACTGCCTCGCCTGTCCGTCCTCTTCCTATGCTACTGCCTCACCTGCCCGTCCTCTTCCTATGCTACTGCCTCACCTGCCCGTCCTCTTCCTATGTTACTGCCTCACCTGTCTGTCCTCTTCCCATGCTACTGCCTCATCTGCCCGTCCTCTTCCTATGCTACTGCCTCATCTGTCTGCTCTCTTCCTATGCTACTGCCTCACCTGCCTGTCCTCTTCCTATGCTACTGCCTCACCTGTCTGCTCTCTTCCTATGCTACTGCCTCACCTGTCTGCTCTCTTCCTATGCTACTGCCTCACCTGCCCGTCCTCTTCCGATGCTACTGCATCATCTGTCTTCTCTCTTCCTATGCTACTGCCTCATCTGTCTGATCTCTTCCTATGCTACTGCCTCATCTGTCTACTCTCTTCCTATGCTACTGCCTCATCTGTCTGCTCTCTTCCTATTCCACTGCCTCACCTGTCTGTCCTCTTCCTATGCTACTGCCTCACCTGCCCGTCCTCTTCCTATGCTACTGCTTCACCTGTCCGTCCTCTTCCTATGCTACTGCCTCACTTGTCTGTCCTCTTCCTATGCTACTGCCTCACCTGCCCGTCCTCTTCCTATGCTACTGCCTCACCTGTCTGCTCTTTTCCTATGGTACTGCCTCGCCTGTCCGTCCTCTTCCTATGCTACTGCCTTACTTGCACGTCTTCTTCCATGCTACTGCCTCACCTGCCTATCCTCTTCCTATGCTACTGCCTCGCCTGTCCGTCCTCTTCCTATGCTACTGCCTCACCTGCCCGTCCTCTTCCTATGCTACTGCCTCACCTGCCCGTCCTCTTCCTATGTTACTGCCTCACCTGTCTGTCCTCTTCCCATGCTACTGCCTCATCTGCCCGTCCTCTTCCTATGCTACTGCCTCATCTGTCTGCTCTCTTCCTATGCTACTGCCTCACCTGCCTGTCCTCTTCCTATGCTACTGCCTCACCTGCCCGTCCTCTTCCTATGCTACTGCCTCACCTGTCTGCTCTCTTCCTATGCTACTGCCTCACCTGTCTGCTCTCTTCCTATGCTACTGCCTCACCTGCCCGTCCTCTTCCGATGCTACTGCATCATCTGTCTTCTCTCTTCCTATGCTACTGCCTCATCTGTCTGATCTCTTCCTATGCTACTGCCTCATCTGTCTACTCTCTTCCTATGCTACTGCCTCATCTGTCTGCTCTCTTCCTATTCCACTGCCTCACCTGTCTGTCCTTTTCCTATGGTACTGCCTCGCCTGTCCATCCTCTTCCAATGCTACTGCCTCGCCTGTCCGTCCTCTTCCTATGCTACTGCCTTACCTGCCCGTCTTCTTCCATGCTACTGCCTCACCTGCCTATCCTCTTCCTATGCTACTGCCTCACCTGCCCGTCCTCTTCCTATGCTACTGCTTCATCTGTCTGCTCTCTTCCTATGCTACTGCCTTACCTGCCCGTCTTCTTCCATGCTACTGCCTCACCTGCCTATCCTCTTCCTATGCTACTGCTTCACCTGCCCGTCCTCTTCCTATGCTACTGCTTCATCTGTCTGCTCACTTCCTATGCTACTGCCTCACCTGTCTGTCATCTTCCTATGGTACTGCCTCACCTGCCCGTCCTCTTCCTATGCTACTGCTTCATCTGTCTGCTCTCTTCCTATGCTACTGCCTCACCTGTCTGTCCTCTTAATATGCTACTGCCTCACCTGCCCGTCCTCTTCCTATGCTACTGCCTCACCTGTCTGCTCTTTTCCTATGGTACTGCCTCGCCTGTCTGTCCTCTTCCTATGCTACTGCCTTACTTGCACGTCTTCTTCCATGCTACTGCCTCACCTGCCTATCCTCTTCCTATGCTACTGCTTCACCTGCCCGTCCTCTTCCTATGCTACTGCTTCATCTGTCTGCTCACTTCCTATGCTACTGCCTCACCTGTCTGTCCTCTTCCTATGCTACTGCCTCAGCTGCCCGTCCTCTTCCTATTCTACTGCCTCACCTGTCTGCTCTCTTCGGATACTACTACCTCACCTGCAAATCCTCTTCCTTTGCTACTGCCTCATCTGTCTGCTCTCTTTCTATGCTACTGCCTCATCTGTCTGCTCTCGTCCTATGCTACTGCCTCACCTGTCTGCTCTCTTCCTATGCTATTGCCTCACCTGCCCGTCCTCTTCCTATGCTACTGCCTCACCTGTCTGTCCTCTTCCTATGCTACTGCCTCACCTGCCCGTCCTCTTCCTATGCCACTGCCTCACCTGCCCGTCCTCTTCCGATGATACTCCCTCACTTGTCTGCTCTCTTCCTATGCTACTGCCTCGTCTGTCCGTCCTCTTCCTATGCTACTGCCTCACCTGCCCGTCCTCTTCCTATGCTACTGCCTCACCTGCCCGTCCTCTTCCTATGTTACTGCCTCACCTGTCTGTCCTCTTCCCATGCTACTGCCTCATCTGCCCGTCCTCTTCCTATGCTACTGCCTCATCTGTCTGCTCTCTTCCTATGCTACTGCCTCACCTGCCTGTCCTCTTCCTATGCTACTGCCTCACCTGTCTGCTCTCTTCCTATGCTACTGCCTCACCTGCCCGTCCTCTTCCGATGCTACTGCATCATCTGTCTTCTCTCTTCCTATGCTACTGCCTCATCTGTCTGATCTCTTCCTATGCTACTGCCTCATCTGTCTACTCTCTTCCTATGCTACTGCCTCATCTGTCTGCTCTCTTCCTATTCCACTGCCTCACCTGTCTGTCCTCTTCCTATGCTACTGCCTCACCTGCCCGTCCTCTTCCTATGCTACTGCCTCACCTGTCTGTCCTCTTCCTATGCTACTGCCTCACTTGTCTGTCCTCTTCCTATGCTACTGCCTCACCTGCCCGTCCTCTTCCTATGCTACTGCCTCACCTGTCTGCTCTTTTCCTATGGTACTGCCTCGCCTGTCCGTCCTCTTCCTATGCTACTGCCTTACTTGCACGTCTTCTTCCATGCTACTGCCTCACCTGCCTATCCTCTTCCTATGCTACTGCCTCACCTGTAATTCATCTTCCTATGCTACTGCTTCGTCTGTCTGCTCACTTCCTATGTTACTGCCTCACCTGTATGTCCTCTTCCTATGCTCCTGCCTCACCTGCCCGTCCTCTTCCTATTCTACTGCCTCACCTGTCTGCTCTCTTTCCATACTACTGTCTCACCTGCACATCCTCTTCCTTTGCTACTGCCTCATCTGTCTGCTCTCTTCCTATGCTACTGCCTCATCTGTCTGCTCTCGTCCTATGCTACTGCCTCACCTGTCTGCTCTCTTCCTATGCTATTGCCTCACCTGCCCGTCCTCTTCCTATGCTACTGCCTCACCTGTCTGTCCTCTTCCTATGCTACTGCCTCAACTGCACATCCTCTTCCTATGCTACTGCCTCATCTGTCTGCTCTCTTACTATGCTACTGCCTCATCTGTCTGCTCTCTTCCTATGCTACTGCCTCATCTGTCTACTCTCTTCCAATGCTACTGCCTCACCTGCCCGTCCTCTTCCTATGCTACTGCCTCATCTGTCTTCTCTCTTCCTATGCTACTGACTCATCTGTGTACTCTCTTCCTATGCTACTGCCTCATCTGTCGAGTCTCTTCCAATGCTACTGCCTCATCTCTATGCTCTCTTCCTATGCTACTGCCTCACCTGCCCGTCCTCTTCCTATGCTACTGCCTCATCTGTCTACTCTCTTCCTATGCTACTGCGTCATCTGTCTTCTCTCTTCCTATGCTACTGACTCATCTGTGTACTCTCTTCCTATGCTACTGCCTCACCTGTCTGTCCTCTTCCTATGCTACTGCCTCACCTGCCCGTCCTCTTCCTATGCCACTGCCTCACCTGTCCTTCCTCTTCCTATGCTACTGAATCACTTGTCTGTCCTCTTCCTATGCTACTGCCTCACCTGTCCGTCCTCTTCCTATGCTACTGCCTCACCTGTCTGCTCTTTTCCTATGGTACTGCCTCGCTGTCCGTCCTCTTCCTATGCTACTGCCTCACTTGTCTGTCCCCTTCCTATGCTACTGCCTCACCTGCCTGTCCTCTTCCTATGCTACTGCCTCACCTGCCCGTCCTCTTCCTATGCTACTGCCTCACCTGCCCGTCCTCTTCCTATGCTACTGCCTCACCTGCCCGTCCTCTTCCGATGATACTCCCTCACTTGTCTGCTCTCTTCCTATGCTACTGCCTCGCCTGTCCGTCCTCTTCCTATGCTACTGCCTCACCTGCCCGTCCTCTTCCTATGCTACTGCCTCACCTGCCCGTCCTCTTCCTATGTTACTGCCTCACCTGTCTGTCCTCTTCCCATGCTACTGCCTCACCTGCCTGTCCTCTTCCTATGCTACTGCCTCACCTGCCCGTCCTCTTCCTATGCTACTGCCTCACCTGTCTGCTCTCTTCCTATGCTACTGCCTCACCTGTCTGCTCTCTTCATATGCTACTGCCTCACCTGCCCGTCCTCTTCCGATGCTACTGCATCATCTGTCTTCTCTCTTCCTATGCTACTGCCTCATCTGTCTGATCTCTTCCTATGCTACTGCCTCATCTGTCTACTCTCTTCCTATGCTACTGCCTCATCTGTCTGCTCTCTTCCTATTCCACTGCCTCACCTGTCTGTCCTCTTCCTATGCTACTGCCTCACCTGCCCGTCCTCTTCCTATGCTACTGCCTCACCTGTCCGTCCTCTTCCTATGCTACTGCCTCACTTGTCTGTCCTCTTCCTATGCTACTGCCTCACCTGCCCGTCCTCTTCCTATGCTACTGCCTCACCTGTCTGCTCTTTTCCTATGCTACTGCCTCGCCTGTCCGTCCTCTTCCTATGCTACTGCCTTACTTGCACGTCTTCTTCCATGCTACTGCCTCACCTGCCTATCCTCTTCCTATGCTACTGCCTCACCTGTAATTCCTCTTCCTATGCTACTGCTTCGTCGGTCTGCTCACTTCCTATGCTACTGCCTCACCTGTATGTCCTCTTCCTATGCTCCTGCCTCACCTGCCCGTCCTCTTCCTATTCTACTGCCTCACCTGTCTGCTCTCTTCCCATACTACTGCCTCACCTGCACATCCTCTTCCTTTGCTACTGCCTCATCTGTCTGCTCTCTTCCTATGCTACTGCCTCATCTGTCTGCTCTCGTCCTATGCTACTGCCTCACCTGTCTGCTCTCTTCCTATGCTATTGCCTCACCTGCCCGTCCTCTTCCTATGCTACTGCCTCACCTGTCTGTCCTCTTCCTATGCTACTGCCTCACCTGCACATCCTCTTCCTATGCTACTGCCTAATCTGTCTGCTCTCTTACTATGCTACTGCCTCATCTGTCTGCTCTCTTCCTATGCTACTGACTCATCTGTGTACTCTCTTCCTATGCTACTGCCTCATCTGTCGAGTCTCTTCCAATGCTACTGCCTCATCTCTATGCTCTCTTCCTATGCTACTGCCTCACCTGCCCGTCCTCTTCCTCTGCTACTGCTTCATCTGTCTGCTCTCTTCCTATGCTACTGCCTCACCTGTCTGTCCTCTTCCTATGCTACTGCCTCACCTGCCCGTCCTCTTCCTATGCCACTGCCTCACCTGTCCTTCCTCTTCCTATGCTACTGCCTCACTTGTCTGTCCTCTTCCTATGCTACTGCCTCACCTGTCCGTCCTCTTCCTATGCTACTGCCTCACCTGTCTGCTCTTTTCCTATGGTACTGCCTCGCTGTCCGTCCTCTTCCTATGCTACTGCCTCACTTGTCTGTCCCCTTCCTATGCTACTGCCTCACCTGCCCGTCCTCTTCCTATGCTACTGCCTCACCTGTCTGCTCTTTTCCTATGGTACTGCCTCGCCTGTCCATCCTCTTCCAATGCTACTGCCTCGCCTGTCCGTCCTCTTCCTATGCTACTGCCTTACCTGCCCGTCTTCTTCCATGCAACTGCCTCACCTGCCTATCCTCTTCCTATGCTACTGCCTCACCTGCCCGTCCTCTTCCTATGCTACTGCTTCATCTGTCTGCTCTCTTCCTATGCTACTGCCTTACCTGCCCGTCTTCTTCCATGCTACTGCCTAACCTGCCTATCCTCTTCCTATGCTACTGCCTCACCTGTCTGCTCTTTTCCTATGGTACTGCCTCACCTGCCCGTCCTCTTCCTATGCTACTGCTTCATCTGTCTGCTCTCTTCCTATGCTACTGCCTCACCTGTCTGTCCTCTTAATATGCTACTGCCTCACCTGCCCGTCCTCTTCCTATGCTACTGCCTCACCTGTCTGCTCTTTTCCTATGGTACTGCCTCGCCTGTCCGTCCTCTTCCTATGCTACTGCCTTACATGCACGTCTTCTTCCATGCTACTGCCTCACCTGCCTATCCTCTTCCTATGCTACTGCTTCACCTGCCCGTCCTCTTCCTATGCTACTGCTTCATCTGTCTGCTCACTTCCTATGCTACTGCCTCACATGTCTGTCCTCTTCCTATGCTACTGCCTCAGCTGCCCGTCCTCTTCCTATTCTACTGCCTCACCTGTCTGCTCTCTTCGGATACTACTACCTCACCTGCAAATCCTCTTCCTTTGCTACTGCCTCATCTGTCTGCTCTCTTTCTATGCTACTGCCTCATCTGTCTGTTCTCTTCCTATGCCACTGCCTTATCTGTCTACTCTCTTCCTATGCTACTGCCTCATCTATCAAGTCTCTTCCAATGCTACTGCCTCATTTGTATGCTCTCTTCCTATGCTACTGCCTCACCTGCCCGTCCTCTTCCTCTGCTACTGCTTCATCTGTCTGCTCTCTTCCTATGCTACTGCCTCACCTGTCTGCTCTCTTCCTATGCTACTGCCTCACCTGTCTGCTCTCTTCCTATGCTACTGCCTCACCTGTCTTCTCTCTTCCTATGCTACTGCCTCATCTGTCTGATCTCTTCCTATGCTACTGCCTCATCTGTCTACTCTCTTCCTATGCTACTGCCTCATCTGTCTGCTCTCTTCCTATTACACTGCCTCACCTGTCCGTCCTCTTCCTATGCTACTGCCTCACCTGTCTGCTCTTTTCCTATGGTACTGCCTCGCTGTCCGTCCTCTTCCTATGCTACTGCCTCACTTGTCTGTCCTCTTCCTATGCTACTGACTCACCTGCCCGTCCTCTTCCTATGCTACTGCCTCACCTGTCTGCTCTTTTCCTATGGTACTGCCTCGCCTGTCCATCCTCTTCCAATGCTACTGCCTCGCCTGTCCGTCCTCTTCCTATGCTACTGCCTTACCTGCCCTTCTTCTTCCATGCTACTGCCTCACCTGCCTATCCTCTTCCTATGCTACTGCCTCACCTGCCCGTCCTCTTCCTATGCTACTGCTTCATCTGTCTGCTCTCTTCCTATGCTACTGCCTCACTTGTCTGTCCTCTTCCTATGCTACTGCCTCACCTGCCCGTCCTCTTCCTATGCTACTGCTTCATCTGTCTGCTCTTTTCCTATGGTACTGCCTCGCCTGTCCATCCTCTTCCAATGCTACTGCCTCGCCTGTCCGTCCTCTTCCTATGCTACTGCCTCACCTGCCCGTCCTCTTCCTATGCTACTGCCTCACCTGTCTGCTCTTTTCCTATGGTACTGCCTCGCCTGTCCATCCTCTTCCAATGCTACTGCCTCATCTGTCTGCTCTCTTCCTATGCTACTGACTCATCTGTGTACTCTCTTCCTATGCTACTGCCTCATCTGTCAAGTCTCTTCCAATGCTACTGCCTCATTTGTATGCTCTCTTCCTATGCTACTGCCTCACCTGCCCGTCCTCTTCCTCTGCTACTGCTTCATCTGTCTGCTCTCTTCCTATGCTACTGCCTCACCTGTCTGCTCTCTTCCTATGCTACTGCCTCACCTGTCTGCTCTCTTCCTATGCTACTGCCTCACCTGTCTTCTCTCTTCCTATGCTACTGCCTCATCTGTCTGATCTCTTCCTATGCTACTGCCTCATCTGTCTACTCTCTTCCTATGCTACTGCCTCATCTGTCTGCTCTCTTCCTATTCCACTGCCTCACCTGTCTGTCCTCTTCCTATGCTACTGCCTCACCTGTCCGTCCTCTTCCTATGCTACTGCCTCACCTGTCTGCTCTTTTCCTATGGTACTGCCTCGCTGTCCGTCCTCTTCCTATGCTACTGCCTCACTTGTTTGTCCTCTTCCTATGCTACTGACTCACCTGCCCGTCCTCTTCCTATGCTACTGCCTCACCTGTCTGCTCTTTTCCTATGGTACTGCCTCGCCTGTCCATCCTCTTCCAATGCTACTGCCTCGCCTGTCCGTCCTCTTCCTATGCTACTGCCTTACCTGCCCGTCTTCTTCCATGCTACTGCCTCAACTGCCTATCCTCTTCCTATGCTACTGCCTCACCTGCCCGTCCAATTCCTATGCTACTGCTTCATCTGTCTGCTCTCTTCCTATGCTACTGCCTCACTTGTCTGTCCTCTTCCTATGCTACTGCCTCACCTGCCCGTCCTCTTCCTATGCTACTGCCTCACCTGTCTGCTCTTTTCCTATGGTACTGCCTCGCCTGTCCATCCTCTTCCAATGCTACTGCCTCGCCTGTCCGTCCTCTTCCTATGCTACTGCCTTACCTGCCCGTCTTCTTCCATGCTACTGCCTCACCTGCCTATCCTCTTCCTATGCTACTGCCTCACCTGCCCGTCCTCTTCCTATGCTACTGCTTCATCTGTCTGCTCTCTTCCTATGCTACTGCCTCACCTGTCTGTCCTCTTCCTATGCTACTGCCTCACCTGCCCGTCCTCTTCCTATGCTACTGCCTCATCTGTCTGCTCTCTTCCTATGCTACTGCCTCACCTGTCTGCTCTCTTCCTATGCTATTGCCTCACCTGCCCATCCTCTTCCTATGGTACTGCCTCACCTGTCTGTCCTCTTCCTATGCTACTGCCTCACCTGCACATGCTCTTCCTATGCTACTGCCTCATCTGTCTGCTCTCTTACTATGCTACTGCCCCATCTGTCTGCTCTCTTCCTATGCTACTGCCTCATCTGTCTACTCTCTTCCAATGCTACTGACTCACCTGCCCGTCCTCATCCTATGCTACTGCCTCATCTGTCTACTCTCTTCCTATGCTACTGCCTCATCTGTCTGCTCTCTTCCTATGCTACTGACTCATCTGTGTACTCTCTTCCTATGCTACTGCCTCATCTGTCGAGTCTCTTCCAATGCTACTGCCTCATCTGTATGCTCTCTTCCTATGCTACTGCCTCACCTGCCCGTCCTCTTCCTATGCTACTGCTTCATCTGTCTGCTCTCTTCCTATGCTACTGCCTCACCTGTCTGTCCTCTTCCTATGCTACTGCCTCACCTGCCCGTCCTCTTCCTATGCCACTGCATCACCTGCCCGTCCTCTTCCTATGCTACTGCCTCACCTGTCTGCTCTCTTCCTATGCTACTGCCTCGCCTGTCCGTCCTCTTCCTATGCTACTGCCTCACCTGCCCGTCTTCTTCCTTTGCTACTGCCTCACCTGTCTGCTCTCTCCCTATGCTACTGCCTCATCTGTCTGCTCTCTTCATTTGCTACTGCCTCACCTGCCCGTCCTCTTCCTATGCTACTGCCTCATCTGTCTGCTCTCTTCCTATGCTACTGCCTCATCTGTCTGCTCTCTTCCTATGCTACTGCCTCATCTGTCTGCTCTCTTCCTATGCTACTGCCTCACCTACCCGTCCTCTTCCTATGCTACTGCCTCACCTGCCCGTCCTCTTCCTATGCTACTGCCTCATCTGTCTGCTCTTTTCCTATGCTACTGCCTCACCTGCCCGTCCTCTTCCTGTGCTACTGCCTCACATGCCCGTCCTCTTCCTATGCTACTGCCTCACCTGCCTGTCCTCTTCCTATGCTACTGCCTCACCTGCCCGTTCTCTTCCTATGCTACTGCCTCACCTGTCTGCTCTCTTCCTATGCTACTGCCTCATCTGTCTGCTCTCTTCCTATGCTACTGCCTCACCTGCCCGTCCTCTTCCTATGCTACTGCCTCACCTGCCCGTCCTCTTTCTATTCTTCTGCCTCACCTGTCTGCTCTCTTCCTATGCTACTGCCTCACCTGTCTGCTCTCTTCCTATGCTACTGCCTCACCTGGCCATCCTCTTCCTATGCTACTGCCTCACATGCCCTTCCTCTTCCTATGCTACTGCCTCATCTCTCTGCTCTCTTCATATGCTACTGCCTCATCTGTTTGCTCTCTTCCTATGCTACTGGCTCATCTGTCTGCTCTCTTCCTATGCTACTGCCTCATCTGTCTACTCTCTTCCTATGCTACTGCCTCACCTACCCGTCCTCTTCCTATGAACGGCCTCATCTGTCTCCTCTCTTCCTATGCTACTGCCTCATCTGTCTGCTCTCTTCCTATGCTACTGCCTCATCTGTATGCACTCTTCCTATGATACTGCCTCACCTGCCCGTCCTATTCCTGTGCTACTGCTTCATCTGTCTGCTCTCTTCCTATGCTACTGCCTCACCTGCCCGTCTTCTTCCTATGCTACTGCCTCACCTGTCTGCTCTCTTCCTATGCTACTGCCTCATCTGTCTGCTCTCTTCCTATGCTACTGCCTCACCAGCCCATCCTCTTCCTATGCTACTGCCTCACCTGTCTGTCCTCTTCCTATGCTACTGCCTCACCTGTCTGCTCTCTTCCTATGCTACTGCCTCATCTGTCTGCTCTCTTCCTATGCTACTGCCTCACCTGCCCGTCCTCTTCCTATGCTACTGCCTCACCTGCCCATCCTCTTCCTGTGCTACTGCCTCACCTGCCCGTCCTCTTCCTATGCTACTGCCTCACCTGCCCATCCTCTTCCTATGCTACTGCCTCACCTGCCCGTCCTCTTCCTATGCTACTGCCTCACCTGTCTGCTCTCTTCCTATGCTACTGCCTCATCTGTCTACTCTTTTCCTATGCTACTGCCTCATCTGTCTGCTCTCTTCCTATGCTTCTGCCTCATCTGTCTACTCTCTTCCTATGCTACTGCCTCATCTGTCTACTCTATTCCTATGCTACTGCCTCACCTGCCCATCCTCTTCCTATGCTACTGCCTCACCTGCCCTTCCTCTTCCTATGCTACTGCCTCATCTGTCTGCTCTCTTCCTATGCTACTGCCTCATCTGTCTGCTCTCTTCCTATGCTACTGCCTCACCTGTCTGCTCTCTTCCTATGCTACTGCCTCACCAGCCCATCCTCTTCCTATGCTACTGCCTCACCTGTCTGCTCTTTTCCTATGGTACTGCCTCGCTGTCCGTCCTCTTCCTATGCTACTGCCTCACTTGTCTGTCCCCTTCCTATGCTACTGCCTCACCTGCCCGTCCTCTTCCTATGCTACTGCCTCACCTGTCTGCTCTTTTCCTATGGTACTGCCTCGCCTGTCCATCCTCTTCCAATGCTACTGCCTCGCCTGTCCGTCCTCTTCCTATGCTACTGCCTTACCTGCCCGTCTTCTTCCATGCTACTGCCTCACCTGCCTATCCTCTTCCTATGCTACTGCCTCACCTGCCCGTCCTCTTCCTATGCTACTGCTTCATCTGTCTGCTCTCTTCCTATGCTACTGCCTTACCTGCCCGTCTTCTTCCATGCTACTGCCTCACCTGCCTATCCTCTTCCTATGCTACTGCCTCACCTGTCTGCTCTTTTCCTATGGTACTGCCTCACCTGCCCGTCCTCTTCCTATGCTACTGCTTCATCTGTCTGCTCTCTTCCTATGCTACTGCCTCACCTGTCTGTCCTCTTAATATGCTACTGCCTCACCTGCCCGTCCTCTTCCTATGCTACTGCCTCACCTGTCTGCTCTTTTCCTATGGTACTGCCTCGCCTGTCCGTCCTCTTCCTATGCTACTGCCTTACTTGCACGTCTTCTTCCATGCTACTGCCTCACCTGCCTATCCTCTTCCTATGCTACTGCTTCACCTGCCCGTCCTCTTCCTATGCTACTGCTTCATCTGTCTGCTCACTTCCAATGCTACTGCCTCACCTGTCTGTCCTCTTCCTATGCTACTGCCTCAGCTGCCCGTCCTCTTCCTATTCTACTGCCTCACCTGTCTGCTCTCTTCGGATACTACTACCTCACCTGCAAATCCTCTTCCTTTGCTACTGCCTCATCTGTCTGCTCTCTTTCTATGCTACTGCCTCATCTGTCTGCTCTCGTCCTATGCTACTGCCTCACCTGTCTGCTCTCTTCCTATGCTATTGCCTCACCTGCCCGTCCTCTTCCTATGCTACTGCCTCACCTGTCTGTCCTCTTCCTATGCTACTGCCTCACCTGCACATCCTCTTCCTATGCTACTGCCTCATCTGTCTGCTCTCTTACTATGCTACTGCCTCATCTGTCTGCTCTCTTCCTATGCCACTGCCTTATCTGTCTACTCTCTTCCAATGCTACTGCCTCACCTGCCCGTCCTCTTGCTATGCTACTGCCTCATCTGTCTACTCTCTTCCTATGCTACTGCCTCATCTGTCTGCTCTCTTCCTATGCTACTGACTCATCTGTGTACTCTCTTCCTATGCTACTGCCTCATCTGTCAAGTCTCTTCCAATGCTACTGCCTCATTTGTATGCTCTCTTCCTATGCTACTGCCTCACCTGCCCGTCCTCTTCCTCTGCTACTGCTTCATCTGTCTGCTCTCTTCCTATGCTACTGCCTCACCTGTCTGCTCTCTTCCTATGCTACTGCCTCACCTGTCTGCTCTCTTCCTATGCTACTGCCTCACCTGTCTTCTCTCTTCCTATGCTACTGCCTCATCTGTCTGCTCTCTTCCTATTCCACTGCCTCACCTGTCTGTCCTCTTCCTATGCTACTGCCTCACCTGTCCGTCCTCTTCCTATGCTACTGCCTCACCTGTCTGCTCTTTTCCTATGGTACTGCCTCGCTGTCCGTCCTCTTCCTATGCTACTGCCTCACCTGTCTGCTCTTTTCCTATGGTACTGCCTCGCTGTCCGTCCTCTTCCTATGCTACTGCCTCACTTGTCTGTCCTCTTCCTATGCTACTGCCTCACCTGCCCGTCCTCTTCCTATGCTACTGCCTCACCTGTCTGCTCTTTTCCTATGGTACTGCCTCGCCTGTCCATCCTCTTCCAATGCTACTGCCTCGCCTGTCCGTCCTCTTCCTATGCTACTGCCTTACCTGCCCGTCTTCTTCCATGCTACTGCCTCACCTGCCTATCCTCTTCCTATGCTACTGCCTCACCTGCCCGTCCTCTTCCTATGCTACTGCTTCATCTGTCTGCTCTCTTCCTATGCTACTGCCTCACTTGTCTGTCCTCTTCCTATGCTACTGCCTCACATGCCCGTCCTCTTCCTATGCTACTGCCTCACCTGTCTGCTCTTTTCCTATGGTACTGCCTCGCCTGTCCATCCTCTTCCAATGCTACTGCCTCGCCTGTGTCTCTTCCTATGCTACTGCCTTACCTGCCCGTCTTCTTCCATGCTACTGCCTCACCTGCCTATCCTCTTCCTATGCTACTGCCTCACCTGCCCGTCCTCTTCCTATGCTACTGCTTCATCTGTCTGCTCTCTTCCTATGCTACTGCCTCACCTGTCTGTCCTCTTCCTATGCTACTGCCTCACCTGCCCGTCCTCTTCCTATGCTACTGCCTCATCTGTCTGCTCTCTTCCTATGCTACTGCCTCACCTGTCTGCTCTCTTCCTATGCTATTGCCTCACCTGCCCATCCTCTTCCTATGGTACTGCCTCACCTGTCTGTCCTCTTCCTATGCTACTGCCTCACCTGCACATGCTCTTCCTATGCTACTGCAGCATCTGTCTGCTCTCTTACTATGCTACTGCCTCATCTGTCTGCTCTCTTCCTATGCTACTGCCTCATCTGTCTACTCTCTTCCAATGCTACTGCCTCACCTGCCCGTCCTCTTCCTATGCTACTGCCTCATCTGTCTACTCTCTTCCTATGCTACTGCCTCATCTGTCTGCTCTCTTCCTATGCTACTGACTCATCTGTGTACTCTCTTCCTATGCTACTGCCTCATCTGTCGAGTCTCTTCCAATGCTACTGCCTCATCTGTATGCTCTCTTCCTATGCTACTGCCTCACCTGCCCATCCTCTTCCTATGCTACTGCTTCATCTGTCTGCTCTCTTCCTATGCTACTGCCTCACCTGTCTGTCCTCTTCCTATGCTACTGCCTCACCTGCCCGTCCTCTTCCTATGCTACTGCCTCACCTGTCTGTCTCTCCCTATGCTACTGCCTCGCCTGTCCGTCCTCTTCCTATGCTACTGCCTCACCTGCCCATCATCTTCCTTTGCTACTGCCTCACCTGTCTGCTCTCTCCCTATGCTACTGCCTCATCTGTCTGCTCTCTTCATTTGCTACTGCCTCACCTGCCCGTCCTCTTCCTATGCTACTGCCTCACCTGCCTGTCGTCTTCCTATGCTACTGCCTCACCTGTCTGTCCTATTCCTATGCTACTGCCTCACCTGCCCGTCCTCTTCCTATGCTACTGCCTCACCTGTCTGCTCTCTTCCTATGCTACTGCCTCATCTGTCTGCTCTCTTCCTATGCTACTGCCTCACCTGCCCGTCCTCTTCCTATGCTACTGCCTCACCTGCCCGCCCTCTTCCTATGCTACTGCCTCACCTGTCTGTCCTATTCCTATGCTACTGCCTCACCTGCCCGTCCTCTTCCTATGCTACTGCCTCACCTGTCTGCTCTCTTCCTATGCTACTGCCTCATCTGTCTGCTCTTTTCCTATGCTACTGCCTCACCTGCCCGTCCTCTTCCTGTGCTACTGCCTCACATGCCCGTCCTCTTCCTATGCTACTGCCTCACCTGCCTGTCCTCTTCCTATGCTACTGCCTCACCTGCCCGTTCTCTTCCTATGCTACTGCCTCACCTGTCTGCTCTCTTCCTATGCTACTGCCTCATCTGTCTGCTCTCTTCCTATGCTACTGCCTCACCTGCCCGTCCTCTTCCTATGCTACTGCCTCACCTGCCCGTCCTCTTTCTATTCTTCTGCCTCACCTGTCTGCTCTCTTCCTATGCTACTGCCTCACCTGTCTGCTCTCTTCCTATGCTACTGCCTCACCTGGCCATCCTCTTCCTATGCTACTGCCTCACCTGCCCTTCCTCTTCCTATGCTACTGCCTCATCTCTCTGCTCTCTTCATATGCTACTGCCTCATCTGTTTGCTCTCTTCCTATGCTACTGTCTCATCTGTCTGCTCTCTTCCTATGCTACTGCCTCATCTGTCTACTCTCTTCCTATGCTACTGCCTCACCTACCCGTCCTCTTCCTATGAACTGCCTCATCTGTCTCCTCTCTTCCTATGCTACTGCCTCATCTGTCTGCTCTCTTCCTATGCTACTGCCTCATCTGTATGCTCTCTTCCTATGATACTGCCTCACCTGCCCGTCCTCCTATTCCTGTGCTACTGCTTCATCTGTCTGCTCTCTTCCTATGCTACTGCCTCACCTGTTTGTCTTCTTCCTATGCTACTGCCTCACCTGTCTGCTCTCTTCCTATGCTACTGCCTCATCTGTCTGCTCTCTTCCTATGCTACTGCCTCACCTGCCCGTCCTCTTCCTATGCTACTGCCTCACCTGCCCATCCTCTTCCTATGCTACTGCCTCACCTGCCCGTCCTCTTCCTATGCTACTGCCTCACCTGCCCGTCCTCTTCCTATGCTACTGCCTCACCTGCCCGTCCTCTTCCTATGCTACTGCCTCACCTGTCTGCTCTCTTCCTATGCTACTGCCTCATCTGTCTACTCTTTTCCTATGCTACTGCCTCATCTGTCTGCTCTCTTCCTATGCTTCTGCCTCATCTGTCTACTCTCTTCCTATGCTACTGCCTCATCTGTCTACTCTCTTCCTATGCTACTGCCTCACCTGCCCATCCTCTTCCTATGCTACTGCCTCACCTGCCCTTCCTCTTCCTATGCTACTGCCTCATCTGTCTGCTCTCTTCCTATGCTACTGCCTCATCTGTCTGCTCTCTTCATATGCTACTGCCTCATCTGTCTGCTCTCTTCCTATGCTACTGTCTTATCTGTCTGCTCTCTTCCTATGCTACTGCCTCATCTGTCTACTCTCTTCCTATGCTACTGCCTCAACCACCCGTCCTATTCCTATGTACTGCCTCACCTGTCTCTTCTCTTCCTATGCTACTGCCTCATCTGTCTGCTCTCTTCCTATGCTACTGCCTCATCTGTCTGCTCTCTTCCTATGCTACTGCCTCATCTCTCTGCTCTCTTCCAATGCTACTGTCTCATCTGTCTGCTCTCTTCCTATGCTACTGCCTCACCTGCCCGTCCTCTTCCTATGCTACCGCCTCACATGCCCGTCCTCTTCCTATGGTACTGCCTCACCTGTCTGCTCTCTTCCTATGCTACTGCCTCACCAGCCCATCCTCTTCCTATGCTACTGCCTCACCTGTCTGCTCTCTTCCTATGCTACTGCCTCATCTGTCTGCTCTCTTCCTATGCTACTGCCTCACCTGCCCGTCCTCTTCCTATGCTACTGCCTCACCTTCCCGTCCTCTTCCTATGCTACTGCCTCACCTGCCCGTCCTCTTCCTATGCTACTGCCTCACCTGTCTGCTCTCTTCCTATGCTACTGTCTCATCTGTTTGCTCTCTTCCTATGCTACTGCCTCGCCTGTCCGTCCTCTTCCTATGCTACTGCCTCACTTGTCTATCCTCTTCCTATGCTACTGCCTCACCTGTCTTTCCTCTTCCTATGCTACTGCCTCACCTGTCTGTCCTATTCCTATGCTACTGCCTCACCTGTCCTTCCTCTTCCTATGCTACTGCCTCACCTGCCCGTCTTCTTCCGATGCTACTGCCTCACCTGCCCGTCTTCTTCCGATGCTACTGCCTCACCTGTCCGTCCTCTTCCGATGCTACTGCCTCACCTGTCTGTCCTCTTCCGATGCTACTGCATCACCTGCCCGTCCTCTTCTGATGCTACTGCCTCACCTGCCTTTCCTCTCCCTATGCTACTGCCTCACCTGCCCGTCCTCTTCCTATGCTACTGCTTCATCTGTCTGCTCTCTTCCTATGCTACTGCCTCACCTGTCTGTCCTCTTCCTACGCTACTGCCTCACCTGCCCGTCCTCTTCCTATGCTACTGCCTCACCTGCCCGTCCTCTTCCTATGCTACTGCCTCACCTGTCTGTCCGCTTCCTATGCTACTGCCTCATCTGCCCGTCCTCTTCCTATGCTACTGCCTCACCTGCCCGTCCTCTTCCTATGCTACTGCCTCACCTCTCTGCTCTCTTCCTATGCTACTGCCTCACCTGTCTGCTCTCTTCCTATGCTACTGCCTCACCTGGCCATCCTCTTCCAATGCTACTGCCTCACCTGCCCTTCCTCTTCCTATGCTACTGCCTCATCTCTCTGCTCTCTTCCTATGCTACTGCCTCATCTGTCTGCTCTCTTCCTATGCTACTGTCTCATCTGTCTGCTCTCTTCCTATGCTACTGCCTCATCTGTCTACTCTCTTCCTATGCTACTGCCTCACCTACCCGTCCTCTTCCTATGTACTGCCTCATCTGTCTCCTCTCTTCCTATGCTACTGCCTCATCTGTCTACTCTCTTCCTATGCTACTGCCTCATCTGTATGCTCTCTTCCTATGCTACTGCCTCACCTGCCCGTCCTCATCCTGTGCTACTGCTTCATTTGTCTGCTCTCTTCCTATGCTACTGCCTCATCTGTATGCTCTCTTCCTATGCTACTGCCTCACCTGTCTGTCCTCTTCCTATGCTACTGCCTCACCTGTCTGCTCTCTTCCTATGCTATTGCCTTGCCTGTCCGTCCTCTTCCTATGCTACTGCCTCACCTGCCCGTCTTCTTCCTATGCTACTGCCTCACCTGCCCGTCCTCTTCCTATGCTACTGCCTCACCTGCCCGTCCTCTTCCTATGCTAATACTGAAACACAATGCAACACCCCTCTAGCTGTCGTTCCTCTCTTTTTTAGTATCATTGGATAAAGAATTTGACAGTTATGTTTAACACCTTTTAGCAATGTACCGTTCAAAAACATTTACAGGGAGGAAGATGCATTGTCATAGCCACTTTGTTCTAACCAACATTTTAACAAAAATGCTCTGCCCAGTTCGGAGGAGATAAAATATTTTATTTGTATTCCTGAATATAATCCACTATGCATCAATAAAATATCCACACATGAAAAATGAATGAGAAAACAAAATAACTTTTCTAATATTCATTTCAAGTGACATTTTGTACATTTGGCACCTCTTCCCTCTTCATGTTTCAGCCATATGGTGGCAGTATGGTCAAACTTGTTCTAAATGGCTCGAGGTCTGTTCCTGTGAGAGTAATGTACACTTTCCAGGCAAAAGATATTTAATCTAATCCAGATCAATCCAGATGTCCAGATGTTTTTGCACTTCATTAAGATGTAACAGATAATTTTTTTTATGTTTAATCCAAAGTCTTACAACTCAATTATTACAGTAAAAGAGGTTTGTGTCAATGCCTACAGTGCAATGTAGATTGCTGCGGAGCATACAAAGTAGACAATTTCTGAATAACCTATTTCATAAACCTCTCCAAAAAAAACCTTTCATTTTCATGACAATCATAAGGATATCAACTGCATTTCATTCATTTGCTGTGAGCTAAACCTTATTAGCTGGTTCCACATCACAAATGAAGATCACATTTTTAAAAAACTCCTTCCGAAGTCCACACATTGAAGGAAGCAAGAGCTATTCATAAACACCCGTATTTCAATAAATGTTTGAAATTGTTAAATTGTAAAAAAAAAAAAAAACATTGAAAGTTTTTTTACATTTTTTACATAGGAACTTGATGTAAGTATCTAATGTAAACTTTCTCCACAGTCGAAACAGGCTATTTTTGATTTTTGATGTGACACTGACACCCCACCCCCCGACTCCTTGAATTATAATCCGGTTTGCAAACAGGTTAGTCAGAAAGTGTTTTGTTTCTGAGAGGCCGTTCCAGCTGTTGCATTTCAGGGAACTGATATCCTTCTGCGAGTGGCTGTGGAGGAGGCTGGTTTGGCAGGAAATTGTCTGATTACCAGAGGAGGGAGCACAGCATGAATGTGTTGCAGACTCTTCTCTCTCTTCCCTGCGCAGTGACACTTCATTTAATACCAATACAGGTCCTTTTTCTCCAGAACTAGTCCTGAAAGAGGGAGGAATAGGTGATGAATAACTCAAAACAGACCTTTTGAAAACCAACCAAACAATCAAATGATATGAAGTTGAGAAAAAGTACTGAAGCACAGGTACTGTGAAACCTCCCTAATCTTCACATCATCAATTCATTTTGGATGGTAGATTTATCTGACAGTGAACTAGGCTACAGTCGACTATCTAATCTGTGTAAGAGAGAAGTCTTCCTTTTCCTACACATGAATAGTGATAAGGGATCTGTGTTGAGGCAGCCATACCTGAGTCAGGGTTCATGGGTTCTCTGAAGACCGGGTGACCCGTCCAGCTAGGGAAAAGCTCTGGTTTGGAGCCTGAGACCATGTCTGCAGCCACCTCTGACCGGTCACTGTGGAGGAGATTGAGCAGGGAGTTGGTGTAATGCTGTCCAGTGACCCCCAGGCCCTCAGGGGACATGGCATGGGGATAGGCCATGGCGGGAAGGCCCAGACCACCATGTTGCCTGGAGGCAAAGGCCCAGGGGCTGGGGCTCTCGTCTGGGGAGTCGAGGGCGAGGGGGTGGCTGGAGCTGGACTCCTTGGTGTTGCTCAGCTGAAGGGAACCAGAGACAGGGGCAAAGTGGCCTTCAGACCAGGACGGGGTTGAGACACCCCACCGACAAGACGTTAAGTCAGACTCTGAAACAGATTGAGAGAAAGTATCTAGAATTTTATTTCATTGTGTACATTTCACATGTTAGTGAACACCTGTTTTCTTGTTTGGTGCACACAGCATCAGGATGATAAACTTAATTGCACAGTAAGAGATATTGTGCAATATTGTCTGCTCACCAGATTTGACAGCTTTGCGGCTCTTTTTGCCCTTCCCGCTGGGGGCCTTGTTCTTGTCGGCCTTGCCGAGGGCACGGGTGAAGTGTTGGTCCACCATGCTACCAATGTCACCCTGGAAGTAGGTGAAGATGACTCTATCGGACTGCACCTCTGTCTTTACAACTTCCTGGGGGCTACCTGAACGAACTGCCATCGCTGACTCAACTCAGATCCTGGTGGAACATAGGAGAGTACAGTGGAGGCTGCTGAGGGGAGGATGGCTCATAATAATGGCCGTAAGGAGCATATTGAATGGCATCAAACACATGGAAACCATTTGTTTGATGTGTTTGATACCATTCCGCTCCAGCCTTTACCAACGAGCCCGTCCTACCCAATTAAGGTGTCACCAGCCTCCTGTGGTAGAGTACAATTGTTGAAAGGTAGAGAACATTGATATTGTGAATAGCAAATCCATCTGTAGGCTAGGCTACTCATACAGCATGTGATTGTTTCATTCATTGGAATTATGCTGTTTGTAAGTCTATCATTTAGGATATGGATTTAATTTGCTTTGCTTTGCTTTATCTTGGCCAGGGCGCAGTTGTAAATGAGAACTTGTTCTCAACCAGCTTACCTGGTTAAATAAAGGTGAAATGAATTTTTTTTTTTTTTTTTAAATGTTATAACTCTCTCGGTTTGGATTGGATTTCCTGACTTGGATGGATACTGTAGCATCCAGGGGAATTAACAAATCATCTCGCCATGAAGTAGTCAAATGCTTATTTTTTATTTGGTTTTAATCCAAAAAAAGGAAAGTATCCTGGTGAGCTTATTTGATTCACAGACAGTTGAAAAATCCCCATCAACCGTGTATGTATGACCGCAATAGAATGGGCAGGATAAGCTTTCCAAAACGTGACTGAAATGACATCTTTTAATTAGCAGATATCTGTTATTTAAAAACAATGTCTGCTTGTCAGTACACACATTATAGGTACAAAGTAAATCAATGCTCATTGCTGTCCACATGTTACAAGCTCCATACCTTTTATCACAACTTTGTGATAGACAGATTTTTATCTTTGATTCAGTCAAATTGTATCAACAACCACATCAAATTGAATGAAAAAGTTCCTAAGTGACATAAATTAGAGAATAATAATAATTCACCATAAACGGTTATGGTGAATTATAATAATCAGACATGTATCTGCAAATATTGTTAAAACCATATATTACATTGACAGTATTCTTAGATTATATCAGAAGAAAGGAATACGTGACATGTACTCTTACCTGAGCAGGTGAGCTCCTCTGACCAAGGACCAAGTTCCTGGTTGGATTGATTGAAGGAACCTTTGCTGTTGTTGATTACATGCAATTTCCAAAAATGAGTCAAAATATCATTCCTTTGACAACAGCACTGGCATTCTTCAAATGCTGCTGATATAATACAACCTTTGAAGATCGTCGTGCTCTTTCAAGTTTCCAGATTGACGGAGTAAACATCAAACTGTCCGCTTGCTTATTGGAGTCAGTCAACCCGCCTCCCTTCAACACATCCAGCGCTCCAGCTGCCTGCTGTGCAGTAGACGTCGGGAGGGAGGGCGTGACGGGCTACAAACTCGGTATGATGAGAATGTAACTCAACAAGTTCTTCCACACACTTGCAGCACCTACTAAAAACATTCCTTAGTGAACTGCACTGCCAAAAACGTCTGTTCACTTTTAAAGAAGAATTTATGGGGAACACATTCTATATGGGAAGGGTTTGTCAGTTAGAAAGTTTGGAAATATCTACAGTTTGATATTTGAAGGGTTAAAATAAACAATAGCATGGTTATAGAAGGCTATTGCTTTGTGATATTTACATTATCTTACTTTATGTGCACTGTGCAAGTAATAATCCTCATGGCAATCTAAGACAAGCATTGTATGCTCAGTATAGATGTTTTCCTATGGGCAGAATGCAGACAGCTGACCATTTTCGGACAGTAAGGTAATTGCAATAATGCAATAAATAAATATTCTATATTAGACTTGAAATTCTTATTTGAAACAGCTGTCTTTAGAAAAGGAGACAGTGTTCCACATTCAGACAGAGAACTACAATGAAAGTCCCAGCCACCAATGAAGATGTGATGCAGACATCTTTTCACTAGTCAACACAAGGACACATTGCCTTGTAACCATACAGCTGAAACAACATGAGATGTTATGCTGTCATATGCTTGACACAGATCCTCCTTGTCAGATGTCTTTCCATTGAAATGTCCCCAAGTTTACATTCGGCACCTTTTGAATGGGCCACCTAGCCTTATCTTTCTGTCAAAATGCAAGTGTGGGAAGAGTGCTTTTCATAAGGTGTATTTTAGATGGAGAAATGGAGAAAAGACTGAAAATAAAAGATTCTCCGCTATGCTAAACAAACCACATTCATCAACCTTCAAGTCTTTTGGAGATGGCGGTAAACATAACGTGTTTCATTAAATGTCATGGATTGTTTCCTGTTAAAATGGCGAGAGACTGCCCAATGGAATGCCTACATTACGAGGCATTGAAAATATAGGGTTCTATGAAGTCAATAAAGGTTTTAAAGTGTCGTTGACTCTTTACACTTCAAGGTTTTCATTCCTCTTCTTTATTTGCAAAAGTTTTTAATTTAACATCATGAAAAGATAAACAGAAACACATTATGGAGAAGAGAAATGCAATTTACCAGATAGAATGCACAAGGTAACAACATATTGATCATTTACTACAACAATAGTTCACTTAGAATACACATCATTCATAGAGTTTGTGTCCTTTAATGCACAGAACAGGCTAACACTTAAACCTAGATTATGTTTGTCTCCTGAGGAAGTTGAGACTGCACTGCAGTGAGACATACGACAGTGCAATTCAGAATGGACTGAACTCAGGTGTCTGCTATTATGTCCTGAGCTCAAGCTTTTCCCATCGTTTCAGATGAAGGATGTTATAGCACATGTTGTGTAAAGTTCAGTGTCCCTGTCCTGTGAGCCATGCTAGGCCCCCTGGTGGAGCTAGGCTTGGCCCCCTGGTGGAGCAAGGCTAGGCCCCCTGGTGGAGCTAGTCTAGGCCCCCTGGTAGAGCTAGGCTCCCTGGTGGAGCTAGGCTGGTGGAGCCCCCTGGTGGAGCTAGGCTCCCTGGTGGAGCTAGACTAGGCCCCGTGGTGGAGCTACAGTAGACTAGGCCCCCTGTTGGTAGGGTGTGCCAGAGCTACAGCTGGCTGTAGTGGAGTCATCAGAGATCTTCCTAGAGGAGGTGTTGACAGACTTGACAGATGGAGAGCGGTGCACCAGCTGGTTCTGCTTGGTCTTGCTGCCCATCGTCATGGAGTGACTCCAATCTAAACCCAGGTCAAAGGTAAAAATGAAGCAACTTCAGGAACACTCTCTATGAACCATATTTACATTTACATTTGAGTCATTTAGCAGACAAACTGCTTGGAGGTCCATCGACTGTACCTGAGTAGTCATTGAGCCTGAATCGGCCACAGCACAGATGGATCCTCCACTGCTTCCTCACATTCTCTTTCATCAGGCAGTGGAAGACAAAGATAAAGAACCCTGAAACATAGACAGAGAGGAGATAATGGGGCTTCTCTCTTTCTTTCTATCTCTCTCTCTCTCTCTCTCTCTCTCTCTCTCTCTTTCTCTCTCTCTCTCTTCCTCTCTCTTCCATACCTTCTTGTACAATAGACACTATTATATTGGTCCCTTACCTTGCAGACTGTTGAGGACTGAGAAGAGGTAGAGCATAGGGACCCTGGCTGGTCCCCAGGTAAAGAAGGCTATTGGCCAGGTGAGACCCAATAGGAAGGTGAGACTGGCCACTGCTCTCAAATCATGCATGGCACAGCGCTTGTTTCCTGTTGCTGCAGGCTTATTGGTCTGCATGTGGCGGATTTGGACCAGAACCACAATGAACACGACCACGTTAAAAACAAGGACCAGCAGCACGAACGACACGACCGTGACGTAGAAGAAAACATTACTCTGCATCCAACAGCTGAGAAAGGGAGAGAGAGAGATGATTAATAACATGGATGTGATGAACTGCCACACACCCCTATCAATAACCTTTATCAGTAACACTGGTCAACTGACTGTGTAGCACACTCACAATGGCTCAGAGCCCTGTAGAGAGTCAAGGGAGGCCTCAGATAGAACATTGCCATAGGCATCCTTCTCTACGGCTAGGACCATGCTGACAATCACCAGAGGAATGCCTGTGTGGAGACAGAGAACTTTACCTCTTCATTCTATTCCCTCATCAAACATGGTCAGCTAATCCGTTAGATCAGGGCCTGTGTAAACGTTTCAAACACTGACTACAATACAAAAGCGTCTATAAGGAAAGTAAATCACTGTCATTTACCTTGAATTGATTGATCTTTTTTTATCGACTCAAGGCTCTCAACACATATTAGAATGTTATTCGGAGACAAGCAAATAAAAAAAGATAATTGGAGTCATACAATTCTTGCTCTAAAATATTTGACAATTCTTGCTCTAAAATACAAGTGTCCTTATTTTGCTTCAGACTAACTTACCCCAGCCGAGGGCGCAGAACTTGTGGATGTAGAGGGGGACATAGACGTTGAAGACCTTGACCAGAGCGAAGTACATGTGGATGGCCTCCAGGCCCATCCAGGTGAATGAGGCTAACAGGAAGTAGTGCAGCGTGGCTGCCGTGCTGATGCAGAGACCGTAGCTGCCGAAGGAGGACAGCCAGGAGTCCAGCAGGAAGACTAAGTTCAGGCCCAGCAGAGCCGCAGAAAGATTGATGAGGATCTTAGATGGGTAGTCGCTACGCAGCTTCCTATGACGGAGTGGAAGAGAGAGAGTGAGAGAGAGAGAGAGAGAGAGAGAGAGAGAGAGAGGGAGAGAGAGTGAGAGAGTGAGAGAGAGAGAGAGAGAGAGAGAGAGAGAGAATGAGAGAGTGAGAGAGAGAGAGAGAGAGAGAGAGAGAGAGAGAGAGAGAGAGAGAGAGAGAGAGTGAGAGAGAGAGAGAGAAAAAATAATAATATTGGGAGATGAATGGAAAGAGGGTGAGAATGAGAAGAATAGTGTGAATGGCAGATGAAGCACAGGAGGAAATAAGCCAATGACACAGAGAGAAAGGAGGAGAGATTGAGAATGTGATGTGAAAGGCTACAGAAAAGTAGAAAACAGTGTGTAGTAATATCACCAAATAGTCTGCCCTGCCTGTCCCATCCATGAATCTGCCTCCTTGACTATCTATCCAGATGCTGACTTACTCAAATACCACGTAGGTGAGCAGGCTGATGCCCAGGAAGATGGAGGACACACCACAGCCCAGGTAAGAGATGACCGTCAGGATCTCCTGGTCAGCCTCACCGATAGGAGTCCTGGACACATCCTGTAGGACACCACAGAGGCCAAAGGTCAATAGGAGCCTTATATCAGTTCAGATGCAGTGCACTAATGTCTTTTGTTTCCCTCAGTCGACGACCAAAGTGACTCACCAGGAGCACGCCGAAATGGGTCAGGTGGTAGCATTGGCAGGTGGTCTGATAAGCGGAGATACTTGGAAGTGTCTCACAGCCGTTGCTGTCCCATCCACCGCACCCATTGTTCTTCTGGAAGTCCCAGTACACACACACCACCTTGTCGTTTTTCTGTTGGGGAAGCAAAGGGTGCAGCTAGTCAGGCTCTAAAGCAGAAACATCACTATGTTCAGTGGTAAGATGAAGCTATTTTTCATTCCTCACCTCTTTAGGCTTGAGGTGACGAAGTGTCACCACCACGGGATCCCTGAGGTTGCTGACATTGCTGTTGTTGACACTGGCAGACACCACATAACTATTCAGCGTGCAGTTGGTTGCTGGGTCCTGTGAATGATCATAAAACTTTTAACACTGAACTACTGTACGTTTGCTGTAAGCTTCCCTTCAAAATAAGTAAACCATCCTTCCATAGCGTCCTGCAGTCAAGTGACCACATCGCCCTCTAGTGGCCTCATGGGTGGAACGTTATAAATATTGTTCATCATTTCCTAAATTACTTTTAAAAACTTGCTGTTTCTATGTCAAATGTTTAAAAATATATATATTTCAGTTTTCTGTGATATATATTAAGTGTAATATTGGGATGCAAACTCAAAATGTAATACATTTCAACTCTATATCTGACATGGTACAGGTGTCTTCTTTTTTTAAGCCATAACCTTGTGTGTGAGGTGTATAATTTTGTTTCGGAGTAGATTTGTTTAAGACTACCAAGAAACACTCTGTTTGACCCTGATTTAGCCCACTGAGGTAAAAGGTTATTCATAAATAATTAACCAAAAATCATGATGCACCTCATACGTTGTTAACGACATCAAGTCATTCTTAACCAGGTACCTTGAAAAGCTCTTGTATGCCATAGAAGTGGAACTGAACTCTCTTTTTTTTGTTTCCCTGGGGGAAGAAGTTGTGAAGGGACTGCGGAAGGGAGATGGATGCGACTGTGCCATCACAAGGCCGACTCAAGAACGTCTGGTTGACGTAGGTCTATAAAAGAAAGTGGTGTACCAATAATCAAAACGCATGTACAATGATTTATTCAAATGGCCATATATAACTACATTTCATCATGGAACAAAAGGTCATTGCACCACAATGAAAACAATGGACACATGCTGGAATAAACAATCTTCTTGTTTCTGTAAATCGTCATATTTTCATTACCATTTGCTGTGTCAGCACAGTTGAAATTAATGCTACAGATGTAGGATCTTAATTTGATCACCCTGTTGCAGGAGAGTTTTTCTGCAGTGCAGGAAATGTAAAACTTGGAATGTCCACATAAAAATTCACATTTGCTGTTATGCAGGATTATTTATCTTTTCCTTTCTCCATATAACATCTACATGTGTCATATAACATCTACATGTGTCACATAACATCTACATGTGTCATATAACATCTACATGTGTCGTATAACATCTACATGCGTCGTATAACATCTACATGTGTCACATAACATCTACATGTGTCATATAACATCTACATGTGTCGTATAACATCTACATGTGTCACATAACATCTACATGTGTCATATAACATCTACATGTGTCACATAACATCTACATGTGTCGTATAACATCTACATGTGCCGTATAACATCTACATGTGCCGTATAACATCTACATGTGTCGTATAACGTTATATAACATCTACATGTGTCACATAACATCTACATGTGTCATATAACATCTACATGTGTCATATAACATCTACATGTGTCACATAACATCTACATATGTCATATAACATCTACATGTGTCACATAACATCTACATGTGTCACATAACATCTACGTGTGTCACATAACATCTACGTGTGTCACATAACATCTACATGTGTCACATAACATCTACATGTGTCGTATAACATCTACATGTGTGTTGTATAACATCTACATGTGTCATATAACATCTACATGTGTCATATAACATCTACATGTGTCGTATAACATCTACATGTGTCACATAACATCTACATGTGTCGTATAACATCTACATGTGTTGTATAACATTTACGTGTGTCGTATAACATCTACATGTGTCGTATAACATCTACATGTGTCGTATAATATCTACATGTGTCATATAACATCTACATGTGTCACATAACATCTACATGTGTCACATAACATCTACATGTGTCACATAACATCTACATGTGTCACATAACATCTACATGTGTCACATAACATCTACATGTGTCGTATAACATCTACATGTGTTGTATAACATCTACATGTGTCGTATAATATCTACATGTGTCATATAACATCTACATGTGTCGTATTTCATCTACATGTGTCGTATAACATCTACATGTGTCGTATAACATCTACATGTGTCGTATAATATCTACATGTGTCGTATAACATCTACATGTGTTGTATAACATCTACATGTGTCGTATAACATCTACATGTGTCGTATAACATCTACATATGTCGTATAACATCTACATGTGTCGTATAACATCTACATGTGTCGTATAACATCTACATGTGTCACATAACATCTACATGTGTCGTATAACATCTACATGTGTCGTATAACATCTACATGTGTCGTATAACATCTACATATGTCGTATAACATCTACATGTGTCGTGTAATATCTACATGTGTCATATAACATCTACATGTGTCACTTAACATCTACATGTGTCACATAACATCTACATGTGTTGTATAACATCTACATGTGTCACATAACATCTACATGTGTCGTATAACATCTACATGTGTCGTATAATATCTACATGTGTCATATAACATCTACATGTGTCACATAACATCTACATGTGTCACATAACATCTACATGTGTCACATAACATCTACATGTGTCATATAACATCTACATGTGTCACACATTTCTCCGTTCCCTTAAGGACATGTCCTCATTTAAATGGAATAAAAACAGTCCAGTTAATTATGTCATTTATTTTTAGTAGGAAGGGCTCAGTATATCACAGGGAGCAATAAAGAACGGGACATTTATATGGACATATTGACAGGACAGGAAATTGGCTGCGCTACTGGACCATGGACACTGTATCTCTGAGTTGTGATACTCACTGCTAGTCAAATCCAGAAAGTGCTTGACCAGACAATAGGGTCATGTTACAATTTTACCTCTGGAACAAGGCCAGTCGAAAACGAGGAGACACCAAACGTGAGGCCCTGGAACTGCTCTGGATCTACGTTGATCATGGAGAGGGCCAGGGAAGTCACGGTCACATTTAGTGACTCCTCGGGGAAATCCATCTGGTCCCCAATGCTGTCTGTGATACCCAGAATTCTGTTGGGAACATGATGGAAAATGTCAGTGACAAATTTGTCATAAAGAACAGCAGAGGAGGAGGAAAATACACAGGTGACATCAGAAAATGAGGAAAAATTACACGAAATCTTGCAACCATATTCCCTCTCCCCATTGCCCCTTCCCCTTACTCATTGGCAACCGCTGACAGGTCAGAATTGGACACCAGGATGTCAGCGACGATGTTGACAATATCTCTGCCGAGCTGAGGGGTCACCGTGCTGACCCACAGAACCTCATCCAGCTTCTGGACCACGGTGGCCAGCTGGGAGTCACTCAGGTCCCCCTCGTCACCCAGGAGGTTCTTAATCATGTCCATCACATCTGCTGAGTTGTCTGGGAGGAAAAGACACAAAGTCCAATGTTATGTAGCACACTGCACTGTGGAATATTTTAATATAATACAACTGAAAAACACAGGGGAAGAGGCTAGGGAAGAACATGCATGCCATAGCTACAGTACAACATAACAAATGACGGTTATTTCACCAAAACCTAGTGACTGGTATTTAGACTGCACAAGGCACTTACTTGCTGTGACGGTGACTTTGTCCAGATCAGAGATGGTGATTACCGGCTTGCATGCCTTCAGGTTTGGCTTAGCCCATTGGGCTTTCTCAGTCACTCCATCTAACTCACTAAAGGGAAGAAGGGGGCCAGGAGAAAAAAGAGATGAAGGTGAAATGAGCAGAAGACGAGAGGACCAGTCTTGTCTTGTTCTGATCTGTTGTCAATAAACAATTTGTTACTATTTTGCATAATTGCACACTTCTTTTTACGATGATTTAAAAAAATATTTGGTGTATTGTCGTTTCAGGGAGAAGGGTGGACTACGGAGGCATCATGGGAAACGTAAGTCAAAGGGCTTTCTTTCAATTATAGGTAATGATTCTTTTCTTTCCCTTCAATGTTTACTTCCTGCAGACAACCTTCCCCTGGTAGGCTTAATAAACATTGGCATAATGTATCACTGCTAGCATAATACACGCTAGGACAATGTTTCACTCTGACACCAGAGGCGTTCCGTCCACCCAATTCAATTGAAGGAAATGGATTCTTGCACTGAGAGATCCACCAGTGTCACCTCTGTGACTGAGTGATTGTGTGCACATAGGTAAGAGCGTGTGTGACAGGGTTGCACTGTGTCTAGAAGACATTTGAAGGATCTCTTCGCTGAGCCGTCTCTATGGCAACGGGTGATTTTACCCATAGAAATATGATCTTGCCCTTTGACCGTAGTCACAGCTCTGGTATTGAACAGGTTAAAAGACATATTCTGAATCCTCAGAAAGACTTATAGCGCTAAGATGATTCAGCAAGAAACTGTTTGAATAAAGATAACAAGATCTACCATACCATGGAATATAATGCACATCATTTTACTTCACAGTATCTACTATATAAACCACCATTTATGGTACTCCCACCATCATCACTACAGCCATGAGATTTTCCGACCCCAATTAACAAGCATTATTGCAAATGTAACGTTAGCTGGGCCTTCACCATTTCCTGGAAGCCCTTGATCCAAGGTTCTTCTCACAGATCATAGTTATTGTCACCTGGACCTCTGTGATTGGCCATTTATACACGCCCCAGAAACTCTCATGGGTGTCCTTAGGACAGCTCCCAGGATCTGGAGAGGGGAAAATAGGTTAATAAGTCAGGCACGTTCCTTCCTCCTTTCTCTTTCTCCTCCTTTCTTTCTTTCTTTCTTTCTTTCTTTCTCTCTCTCTCTCTCTCTCTCTCTCTCTCTCTCTCTCTCTCTCTCTCTCTCTCTCTCTCTTTCTTTCTTTCTTTCTTTCTTCCATGCCTCCCTCTTGGAAGTATGATCTGAGAAAGTATGATTGGTGACAGTAGTTGGGTGGACACCATTCATTCACTCTAAAATAGATTGGAAAATCGAATACAGATGGAGGAATGGTCAAAGGTCAGCCATACTGTACCTATATGTGAAACGTGGACATCTCTGCGGTCAACCTGGATCTCTTCATCAACATGGTTCCCAGACAGAAGGTCAGTGATGAGTGTTTGAGTGGTCGTGACATTACGTGCATCAGCATCCTCAACCTGGAAGGTACATCTAAACCTACAGATAAAATGTGGGATGAAAACCCAAAACCAACCTGGTGACCAACCTGGGGCAGCAGGTAGCCTAGTGGTTAGAGCGTTGGGCCAGTAACTGAAATGTTGCTGGATTGAATCCTGAGCTGACAAGATTAACATCTGTTGTTCAGCCTCTGAACAAGGCAGTTAGCCCACTGTTCCCTGGTAGACTGTCATTGTAAATAAGAATTTGTTCTTAACTGACTTGCCTAGTTAAATAAAAGGTACATTTTAAAAAACAGATTCAGTTAAAAAAAATGGTTACTGAAATGTCAACAGCATACTAAAACAAGTTGGGGAAAACAAAACACAACATGTTGGCATCAATATCTATCAAGTCTACATAACAAAAGGGCAACTGCTGTTTTTTTTTTAAAGAATCTCTTACCTCTTTTATCATCTCTTACCTTTTTTATCATCTCTTACCTTTTTTATCATCTCTTTCCATTCTTATCATCTCTTACCTTTTTTATCATCTCTTTCCATTCTTATCATCTCTTAACTTTTTTATCATCTCTTTCCATTCTTATCATCTCTTACCTTTTTTATCATCTCTTACCTTTTCTCATGTCTCAGCTCAGCAGTCTAACAGAGAAGACACCACAATGAAATATGCACTATACATCTTACTTAACCAAAAACAATTCATGACTAGTGGGCAATAAATTGTTTACTCATATTGAAAGCCATAAACTTACAGTGTGGTAATAAAGATTATGCTCATTAATTTTCGCAATAGTATAACTGGTTCCTTACTGCTGCGATTATGATTAAATGTAGTTACACCCTAAATCAATTTCCAATGTTGATACAGTCATTTGTTTTTAAAACAGCCTCACCATCTCCAGTTCTTGAATCTTTTTATGATCATTGACTCTACAACAAAAACAGAAGGAACAAGCCCCCGTTAAAAAGCGCACCTCAGGGTCTTATTTATCTTATGCTATACAGCATGTCATAATGCAGTTAATGCCAGGACTTACTTATAAGTCGAGTTTAAAATATTGATGTTTAATACGTTCATCTTGACTTTCCCAAGGTTTCTCTGAACCTGTAACCCAGACAAAAAGACGCTGTGACGACCGTTAGGCTGAAGAGAATGTTGTTGTACGTTTATCATCCTCCAGTGCCGATGCTGTTGTTGTTGTGTTTCTTACCCACTTCTGAATGATCTCCCCTGGGTCGTTGCCAGTTACAGTCGTTGTCATATTCAGTTTCATATTAACTCTGTAGAAGGTGGATGCAATGCCTAATAACAGCATAACAGTGGAAATTGTTGTACATTTGAACAGCCTTCATCTCTCAACCTAGGTCTTACACCTATGGAAAATAAACTTATTTTAGAGCCACTGATATTTTTATATGAAAATGAAGCTTATTTGTAGCGTAAGCAGACAGGTAATCAAATGTGTCATATTGGCTGACCAGGTTTTGTTGAGTTGAAGTCTAAAGATTCTCTGGTTGTAGACAGGCCAGTGGGATTTGCAGGCACTCCAATGGATGGTTGGTGTGTCTCTGAAGGAGAGCCAGGGTCTACAGACAAGAAAGGAACCAGCTTCTTTAGAATAGAGATTGGTGAAAATGGAATGGAAGCCAATTTCAGGTCCTCCTTAGTGCATAGCAGTCCAGCATTTCTATTTGATGAAAGAACTGTGTCACCTGATGCAGTAGTGCTGGTTGGTGAGCAGGTAGTAGTTCTGGTTGGTGAGCCAGTAGTAGTTCTGGTTGGTGAGCCAGCAGTGGTGCTGGTTGGTGAGCCAGCTGTGGTGCTGGTTGGTGAGCCAGCAGTGGTGCTGGTTGGTGAGCCAGCAGTGGTTCTGGTTGGTGAGCCAGCAGTGGTGCTGGTTGGTGAGCCAGCTGTGGTTCTGGTTGGTGAGCCAGCAGAAATTCTGGTTGGTAAGCCAGCAGTGGTGCTGGTTGGTGAGCCAGCAGTGGTTCTGGTTGGTGAGCCAGCAGTGGTGCTGGTTGGTGAGCCAGTAGTAGTTCTGGTTGGTGGGCCAGCAGTGGTTCTGGTTGGTAAGCCAGCAGTGGTTCTGGTTGGTGAGCCAGCAGTGGTGCTGGTTGGTGAGCCAGTAGTAGTTCTGGTTGGTGAGCCAGCAGTGGTGCTGGTTGGTGAGCCAGCAGTGGTGTTGGTGTCAGTGGGAGGATAAGCTGTTGCATTGGGGAAAGCCCCTGTGAGGAATGAGCAAGATATTACACAACAGGGTGCATAACAGTGTGCGAAAATATGAATGTGCAATCCATTTGAATCCATGTGCATGTGTGGGCATGCTATTTGTAGGTGTATATGTGAATATGTACAGTACCAGTAAAAGGTTTGGACACACCTACTCATTCAAGGGTTTTTCTTTATTTTTTACTATTTTCTACATTGTAGAATAACAGTGAATACATCAAAACTATGACATAACACATATGGAATCATGCCGTAACCAAAAAAGTGTTAAACAAATCAAAATATATGCTATATTTGAGATTTTTCAAAGTAGCCACCCTTTGCCTTGATGACAGCTTTGCACACTCTTGCTCTTTCTCTCAACAAGCTTCATGAAGTAGGCACCTGGAATGCATTTCAATTAATAGGTGTGCATTGTTAAGTTAATTTGTGGAATTTCTTTCCTTCTTCATGAGCCAATCAGTTGTGTTGTTACAAGTTAGGGGTGGTTTACAGAAGATAGCCCTATTTGGTAAAAGACCAAGTCCATATTGTGGCAAGAACAGCTCAAATAAGCAAAGAGAAACGACAGTCCATCGTTACTTTAAGACATGAAGGTCAGTCAATATGGAACATTTCAAGAACTTTGAAAGTTTCTTCAAGTGCAGTTGCAAAAACCATCAAGAGCTATGATGAAACTGGCTCTCATAAGGACCGCCACAGGAAAGGAAGACCCAGAGTTACCTCTGCTGCAGAGGATACGTTCATTAGAGTTACCAGCCTCAGAAATTCCAGCCCATAGAAATACTTCAGAGAGTTCAAGTAACAGGCACATCTCAGCATCAACTGTTCAGAGGAGACTGCTTGAATTAGGGCTTCATGGTTGAATTGCTGAAAATAAACCACTACTAAAGGACACCAATAAGCAGCAGAGACTTGCTTGGGCCAAGAGGCATGAACAATGGACATTAGACCGGTGGAAATCTGTCTTTTGGACTGATGAGTCCAAATTTGAGATTTTTGGTTCCAACCGCCATGTCTTTGTGAGATGCAGAGTAGGTGAACGGATGATCTCCGCATGTGTGGTTCCCACCGTGAAGCATGGAGGAGGAGGTGTGATGGAGCGGGGCTGCTTTGCTGGTGACACTGTCTGTGATTTATTTAGAACAAGTCACACTTAACCTGCATGGCTATCACAGCATTCTGAAGCGATACGACATCCCATCTAGTTTGCGTTTAGTGGGACTATAATTTGTTTTTCAACAGGACAATGACCCAACACACCTCCAGGCTGTGTAGGGGCTATTTGACCAAGACGGAGAGTGATGGTGTGCTGTATCAGATGACCTGGCCTCCACAATCACCCAACCTCAACTCAATTGAGATGGTTTGAGATGAGTTGGACTGCAGAGTGAAGGGAAAGCAGCCAACAATTGCTCAGCATATGTGGGAACTGCTTCAAGACTGTTGGAAAAGCATTCCAGGTGAAGCTGGTTGAGAGAATGCCAAGAGTGTGCAAAGCTGTCATCATCATGGCAAAGGGTGGCTACTTTGAAGAATCTCAAATCTCAAATATATTTTCAACACTTTTTTGGTTACTACATGATTCCATATGTGTTTTTCATAGTTTTGATGTCTTCACTATTATTCTATATGCATAAAATATAAAATATTAAAAATAAACAAAAACTCTTGTACAGCTAGGTGTGTCCAAACTTTTGACTGGTACTGTATGTGTCTGTGTGTGTGTGTGTGTGTGTGTGTGTGTGTGTGTGTGTGTGTGTGTGTGTGTGTGTGTGTGTGTGTGTGTGTGTGTGTGTGTGTGTGTGTGTGTGTGTGTGTGTGTGTGTGTGTGTGTGTGTGTGTGTGTACCCACCTATGGGGCGTACACTGAGGCTGCTGGGGTCTGCAATAAGGGTGACTTGGCCAGAGGTGAAGGCTAGACTCAGCTTTCCAAAGATATCATTCTGGGCCGCTCCAACATCAGTCTCAGGACTAACACTCAAATAGACCAAACAGCTGACACTATGGAGAGAGACACTACAGTGAAGCAATAAAACATCAGACTAGAAACTATAATGTCCATTATGCATCCTCATGCATCCTTATGCATTCTCCTCATACCACTTATCAGAAGTTGAGATGAACTCCATTTTTCTTGATTCCTGGAAACAAACACATATTTATGATTTTAGTTCTAACTTGTAAGGTCTCTTAATTACAATTCTCCCACTTGTTCATGAGTTTACCTTTCCCCTCGTCTGTGACCTGACAAAAGGGTTTACGATGAAAGCCTGTCTGCCAGTTTCCTGCCTGTCCTGTTGAATAACAACGTTATCTGGAGCCCTTCACTGCTGTCCCTATCAGCACGGTGCTTCTCTGAGGATATTGCAATCCTCGTTATGGAAAATCAAATTGAGGCACTGGATAGTGACGTACCTGAGCTTTCTCTGTGTTTCGCACACTAGGATTATAGCCCACTTGACAGATCTGGCTGTGTGGGAACACAGAAACACTAGAGATTAGGCTAAGGGGCATGTGTCCACGCAGTGTTCATTTCAATGTTCTAGGTTGCTTCAACACACACACATACACACATCATCATATTCACACAAGATGTTGAAAGTCTAGACAGTTTTGTTATTTATGTTGGTTTCTCATATAGATATGGCTTCGCTATAGTACACGCACATACAAGCACCCACAAACATACACGCACACTTGCACACACGTACGCATATACGCATGCACACACACACACATATAAAAACACCCTCCCCATTCAAGCAATGCTGTACATTATATTCCAATGGACAATTCCGTTCAATTGACACATGAAACTACCTTGGAGATGACACAAAGATGTCACGCACAGAAATGTTCCCAGGAAATATGGTCCCCAGCTGATGGAAAATGACAAAAGAGACAAATAGGGTTCATATTCAACTGGGATTGAATATCATGGCACCTTCACGTAATGGAAAAAGCAATCCTTTATCACATTCTTCTTACCCATTTGCGTATGATGTCCTCTGGGGAATTGAAAGGCTTGTCAAGAGGGTGCCATTGTGCTATGACGGCCTTCATTTCAATTTTGAACATTGACCATGCTAAGAAAGGTGACCGAGACGATCCAAACGGAGAAGACAGGGCATTAACCAGATATTCCATTATAGACATCACATACAGATGTTCCCTCACATTACCTACAGATGTTCCCTTACACATTATATCAAAAGGATGAAATCTCCCTACTTACTCAAAGAATACATATTTGGTCACAATCATTTTTTCCACTTCACTGTACATTTGTTCAGTGGGGCCCTTTGAATAGAATAGAATGGTGCCCAGGGCTGCCTTTCTCAATAGGACTCAAAATAGAATACAGTGGAAGACAATAAGTATGGAAGCTAACCACACTGGAGGCTAGTGTCATCTTCAGGTAGGCAGCTCTGGTAGTCCCAGTCACGGGTGTCCCAGCTCACCACGTTCCCATCGGCACAGCTATGGGCCCTCACCTCCTCAGCCGTCTGCTCCCACCCCCACATCCTGAACAGGCTTATGTCCCCCAGGAAGTTCTTCCCGTCCTCAAACTCCATCACCCCATCTACTATGTTATGGGACACCCCCAGGGTCAGGGTGCCATTGTGGGACAGTTGCCGGGACAGGCTGGCATTAACGTGGGCGTCCAAGCGACTGCTCCCATTGATGTAGAGTCTGAGCCTGTTGGAGTTGCTGGACCAGGTGAGGCAGACGTTTTGCCAATGTTCCAGGGGCAGGTCCTCTGGTACCAACCACTCCTGCCCAAACAGCCATGCCACCAGGAGCCCTCCCCGGCCTGCAAGCCCCAGCTCTACCTGCCTGTTGCCAGGCACCTTGTACACAAAGCCGGTCCACTCAGGCGTCGCGATCTTCCGGCACAGGTGCACACACACACTGAGCTCTTCCAGGAGGGGCATTACACACTCCTTACCCAGCTGCCACATACATGGACGGCCCAAGAACACCGCCTTCTTACCCCACAGGCTGGGGCTCTGGGAGCCTGGCACAAACACAGAACCAACGTCACACACTGACATTGGACATTTTGGGGACAATTGGACAAAACGTCCTCTAGTGGAGTTCAGTCTTCAGCCATAATGCATTCTATTGACACTACTTTTACACTAGCAAGTATACAATTGCTTCATAATCACTTCATTAAATATTTGTATGTGACCAATACAATTTGATTTGATTTATTTATGGCCATACCGGAATATGGAAGACAGGTGGTTGCCAGTACCCAGAAAAACACGGTTATGAAACAGGGCCTCCTGGCAGAATCCATCACCAGTCTAAAACAAAAGAGGAATATCTCTCCATGTAAATATCATGTCAGAAAAGGGGAACAATGAAGTATATCTGCAAAATAGAACCGTTATCAGACAAGAGTACAATATGCAGTACCAGTCAAAAGTTTGGACACACCTACTCATTCAAGGGTTTTCCTTTATTTTACTATTTTCTACATTGTAGAATAATTGTGAATACATCAAAACTATTAAATGGAATCATGTAGTAACCAAATAAGTGTTAAACACATCAAAATATATTTTATATTTTTCAATGTAGCCACCCTTTGCCTTGATAACAGCTTTGCACACTCTTGGTGTTCTCTCAACCAGCTTCACCTGGAACGCTTTTCCAACAGTCTTGAAGGAGTTCCCACATATGCTGAGCACTTGTCGGCTGCTTTTCCTTCACTCTATGGTCTAACTCATCCAAACCATCTCAATTGGGTTGAGGTTGGGTAATTGGAGTGGCCAGGTCATCAAATAGCCCTTTCGTCCTCCATGCTTCACGGTGGGAACCACAAATGCAGAGATCATCCATTCACCTACTCTGTGTCTCTCAAAGACATGGCGGTTGGAACCAAAATCTGAAAGTTGGACTCATCAGACCAAAAGATAGATTTCCACCGGTCTAATGTCCATTGGTCGTTTTTTTTTGGCCCAAGCAAGACTCTTCTTCTTATTGGTGTCCTTGAATAGTGGTTTCTTTGCAGCAATTCGACCATGAAGTGTCTGTTACTTGAACTCTGTGAAGCATTTATTTCAGCTGCAATCTGAGGTGCCGTTAACTTTAATTAACGTATCCTCTGCAGCAGAGGTAACTCTGGGTCTTCCTTTCCTGTGGTGGTCCTCATGAGAACCAGTTCCATCATAGCACTTGATGTTTTTTGCGACTGCACTTGAAGAAACTTTCAAAGTTCTTGAAATTTTCCATATTGACTGACCTTCATGTCTTTATTCATTTTTTTTATTAACCCCTCCACCACCCCCCCTCCTCGGAGGACAAATATCTTTGATTTTTTTTTTACATCTTTTTTGCAACATATATATTGCTTATTTGAGATGTTCTTGCCATACTATGGACTTGGTATTTTACCAAATAGGGTTATCTTCTGTATACCACCCTTACCTTGTGATTGGTTCAAATGAATTAAGAAGAAAAGAAATTCCACAAATGTACTTTTAACGAGGCACACCTGTTAATTGCAATGCATACCAGGTGACTATCTTTTTTGGTTACTACATGATTCCTTTTGTGTTATTTCACAGTTTTGATGTCTTCACTATTAATCTACAATGTAGAAAAATGGTAAATGGTAAAAATTGTTGAAAAAAATTAAGAAAAACCCTGGAATGAGTAGGTGTGTCCAAACTTGACTGGTACTGTACATGCAAACAAAACTATGACTTACCTGTGTCATCCCCCAGTCCAAAAAGCAATGTCCTTCGCCAGATAAAACAAGCAAATTAGAATTGAATAAACTGTCTCTTACATGTCTATAACACAAAATGGATGGTTAAGAGAAAAGGTTGACCTCCTGGGATAATAGTCTTTGTTGAATGAGGGAGACTACAATGTCTTCCTCTTTAAGAAGACCTCCACGCCCTCTCCTTTTGTATCCTGGCTTACTTATTAATCAGACACAGAGCAATAAACATAACTAAGGCAACAGAGGGCAGATTGACCATGATATCTACAACTTTAGTTCTTCAAATATCGAAATAGGTATATACAAATTCTACCCAATTTTGAATTCTACTAAATGTATATGAAAGGCTTTGGGTGAATGGTTTTGGATGATTTACTTGGTCCTGTCACTATATTCTGACTATAACACATGTTCCTGTTGATTGGTATGGAGCTAACAGACAGACAGGTCCAGAGAATCAGTAAAGAGTGTTGGGAAACTGACTGATGCCTTGACATCTTACACAATGTGTGTTTCTAATCCTGGGTGCTGATTGGTTAAAACCGCATTCCAGACCGTGTCTATTCCACAAGTTACCACCTGCTAAACCTATGACCTTAAAATGCCTATTTACTCTGTTCCATCTGACTGCGCAATCCACTGTCTCATCAACTCAGCCAGGCAATTTATATACTAGATCTACATTGTAAAAAGCCTCTAGACATTATCTACCATTTCTTTTAGATTAGCATTTGGTTGTCAACAGCGGAGATTTGTAATAACCTTGCTCTCTGTATCGCTGAAATTTGCAGCATTGCTTCAGTATTGAAATTTGATCTCCGCTAGCATGTCGTGGTACACACCTTCCATGTCCGTCATTATTCTCCATAGAACGCAAAGCCTCTTGTTGATCATCCCTTATGTAATGTACAGAACGTCTGCTTTTATCCCTTACTTATCTAGTCACTTTGCCCTACTATAACTAAATACAGTGCCTTCGGAAAGTATTCAGACCCCTTGACTTTTTCCACATTTTGTTACGTTACAGCCTTTTTCTAAAATGGATGAAATAAAAACAAATCTTCAGCAATCTACACACACAAAAACTGTTTTTTAGAAATGTTTGCAAATGTATCAAAAATACCTTATTTCAACAAGTATTCAGTCCCTTTGCTATGAGACTCAAAATCAAAGTCAGGTGCATCCTGTTTCCATTGATCATCCTTGAGATGTTTCTACAACTTGATCGGAGTCCATCTGTGGTAAATTCAATTGATTGGACATGATTTGGAATGGCCCACACCTGTCTATATAAAGGTCCCACAGTTGACAGTGCATGTCAGAGCAAAAACTAAACCATGAGGTTGAAGGAACTGTCCGTAGAGCTTCGAGATAGGATTGTGTCGAGGCACAGATTTGGGGAAGGGTACCAAAATATTTCTGCAGCATTGAAGGTCCCCTCGAACACAGAGGCCTCCATCATTCTTAAATGGAAGAAGTTTGGAATCACCAAGACTCTAACTAGAGCTGGCTGCCCGGCCAAACTGAGTATTTGGGGGAGAAGTACCTTGGTTAGGGAGATGACCAAGAACCCGATGGTCACTGTGACAGAGCTCCAGAGGTTCTCTGTGGAGATGGGAGAACCTTTCAGACGGACAACCATCTCAGCAGCACTCCACCAATCAGGCCTTTATGGTAGAGTGGCCAGACGGAAGCCACTCCTCAGTAAAAGGCACATCACAGCCTGCTTAGTGTTTACCAAAAGGCACCTAAAGGACTCTCAGACCATAAGAACAAGATTCTCTGGTCTGATGAAACCTGAATGCCAAGCCTTACGTGTGGAGGAAACCTGGCACCATCCCTACGGTGAAGCATGGTGGTGGCAGAATCATGCTGTGGGGATGTTTTTCAGTGGCAGGGACTGGGAGACTAGTCAATATCGAGGCATGGGTGAACGGAGCAAATTACAGAGCGATCCTTGATGGAAACCTGCTCCAGAGCTCTCAGGACCTCAGACTGGGGAGAAGGTTCACCTTCCAACAGGACAACAATCCTAACACAGGATTAAAATTTTATTTGTCACATGCTGTTACGTTCGTTGAATGGAGGAGACCAAGGTGCAGCGTGATGTGAATACATTCTTCTTATTTAATGAAACGAAGAACACTTAAACTTACAAAACAACAAAACAAACATGAAGCTATATATGATAAATGCAGACACAGGCAACTAACCCACAGAGAACCTAAGGAATATGGCTGCCTAAATATGGTTCCCAACCAGAGACAACGATAAACAGCTGCCTAATTGAGAACCGATCTAGGCAACCATAGACATACATAACACCTACACTAGAAACACCCCCATAACCATACAAAACCCCTAGACAAGACAAAAACACATAAATCACCCTTGTCACACCCTGACCTAACCAAAATAATAAAGAAAACAAAGAATACTAAGGTCAGGGCGTGACAGTACCCCCCCCCCCCCCAAAAGGTGAGGAAACCCGGCCACGCAAATAGGCCTATATGGGAGGGTCTGAGTGGGCATAACTCCGCGGTGGCGGTTCTGGTGAGGGACGTGGACCCCGCTCCACTTCTGACTCGGCCCACTTACGTGATGTCTCTGGAGCGGGAACCCTCACCGCCGACCCCGGACTAGAGGACGCCACTGGACTGATGTTCGAGTCTGGAGTGAGTGGCGCCTCTGGACTGGAGGGAGACTCTGGCGGATCCGGACTGGAGGGAGGCTCTGGCGGATCCGGACTGGAGTGAGACTCTGGTGGTACCGGACTGGAGGGAGACTCTGGCGGTACCGGACTGTGACCCGTTGTGGTAAGTTCCGGACTGTGACCCGTCGTGGTAGGTTCCGGACTGCGGCCCGTGGTAGGTTCCGGTCTGCGGCCCGTCGTAGGAGGTTCCGGACTGCGGCCCGTCGTAGGAGGTTCCGGTCTGCGGCCCGTCGTAGGAGGTTCCGGTCTGCGGCCCCTGCGGCCCATCGTAGGAGTTTCCGGTCTGCGGCCCGACTGGACTGGGTACTGTTGCCGGACGCTCTGGACTGGGTACTGTCGTCGGATGCTCTGGACTGGCGAGGCGCACTGTAGGCCTGGTGCGTGGTGCCGGCACTGGTGGTACCGGGCTGGGGACATGCATGTCATGGCGAGTGCGGGGAGGAGGAACAGGGCGTAATGGACTGCCGAGGCGCACTATAGGCCTGGTGCGTGGTGCCGGTACTGGTGGTACCGGGCTGGGGACATGCACCTCAGAGTGAGTGCGAGGAGCAGGAATCAGGGAGTACTGGACCCTGGAGACGCACTGGAGGCCTGGTGCCGGCACTGGTGGTACCGGGATGAGGACACGCACCTCAGGATGAGTGCGGGGTGGAGGAACAGGGCGTACATGGTTCTGAAGGCATACTGGAGTTATGGAGTGTAGAGCTGACACAACCCGTCCTGGCTGGATGTTTATACTCACCCTTCAAATGCAGGGCGCTGGCACAGGACGCACTGGGCTGTGCAGACTCACAGTGCGCAAAGCCGGCGCAGGATATCCTGGTCCAAGGAGGTATCCTGGTGACCAGGAGCACTGAGCCGGCACCCTCCTTCCTGGCTGGATGCCCATTCTAGCCCGGCCAATGCGATGAGCTGAAATAGAGCGCACTGGGCTAGAAATGCGCACTGGAGACACCGTGCCACCGCATAACACAGTGCCTGACCAGTAACACGCTCCCCACGGTAAGCACGAGGAGTTGGCTTAGGTCTCCTACCTGACTCAGCCAGTCTCCTCGTGTGCCTCCCCCCCAAAATCTTGGGGCTGCCTCTCGGGCTTCCGTGCTAGCCGTGTACCCTTATATCGTCGCCGTTCCTCCTGTGCTAACTCCAACTGCCTCCATGGTAGGTGATCCTCTCCTGCCAGTATCTCCTCCCACGTCCAGGATCCGTTAGCGTCCATTATTTCGTCCCAGGTCCATCTTTCCACCAAGCGCTGTTCCTCCCTTTCACGCTGCTTGGTCTTTGTTTGGTGGGTTATTCTGTCACGTTCATTGAATGGAGGAGACCAAGGTTGCAGCGTGATGTCTGTCTGTCTGTCTGTCTGTTAACCTGTCCCTGCCTCTACACCTGTGCTTACAGACACAGTAACTCTATGTGTTACATCTGTCTGTCTGTCTGTCTGTTAACCTGTCCCTGCCTCTACACCTGTGCTTACAGACACAGTAACTCTATTTGTTACGTCTGTCATCTGTCTGTCTGTCTGTCTGTCTGTCTGTCTGTCTGTTAACCTGTCCCTGCCTCTACACCTGTGCTTACAGACACAGTAACTCTATGTGTTACATCTGTCTGTCTGTCTGTCTGTCTGTCTGTTAACCTGTCCCTGCCTCTACACCTGTGCTTACAGACACAGTAACTCTATGTGTTACATCTGTCTGTCTGTCTGTCTGTCTGTCTGTTAACCTGTCCCTGCCTCTACACCTGTGCTTACAGACACAGTAACTCTATGTGTTACATCTGTCTGTCTGTCTGTCTGTCTGTTAACCTGTCCCTGCCTGTCCCTGCCTCTACACCTGTGCTTACAGACACAGTAACTCTATGTGTTACATCTGTCTGTCTGTCTGTAAACTCTACCTGTGTTAACTCTGTCTGTTACATCTGTCTGTCTGTCTGTCTGTTAACCTGTCCCTGCCTCTACACCTGTGCTTACAGACACAGTAACTCTATGTGTTACATCTGTCTGTCTGTCTGTCTGTTAACCTGTCCCTGCCTCTACACCTGTGCTTACAGACACAGTCTCTGTCTGTCTGTCTGTCTGTCTGTCTGTCTGTCTGTCTGTCTGTCTGTTAACCTGTCCCTGCCTCTACACCTGTGCTTACAGACACAGTAACTCTATGTGTTACATCTGTCTGTCTGTCTGTCTGTCCCTGCCTCTGTCCCTGACACTAACTCTATTTGTTACATCTGTCTGTCTGTCTGTTAACCTGTCCCTGCCTCTACATCTGTGCTTACAGACACAGTAACTCTATGTGTTACATCTGTCTGTCTGTCTGTCTGTCTGTCTGTCTGTCTGTCTGTCTGTCTGTCTGTCTGTCTGTCTGTCTGTTAACCTGTCCCTGCCTCTACACCTGTGCTTACAGACACAGTAACTCTATGTGTTACATCTGTCTGTCTGTCTGTCTGTTAACCTGTCCCTGCCTCTACACCTGTGCTTACAGACACAGTAACTCTATGTGTTACATCTGTCTGTCTGTCTGTCTGTTAACCTGTCCCTGCCTCTACACCTGTGCTTACAGACACAGTAACTCTATGTGTTACATCTGTCTGTCTGTCTGTCTGTTAACCTGTCCCTGCCTCTACACCTGTGCTTACAGACACAGTAACTCTATGTGTTACATCTGTCTGTCTGTCTGTCTGTCTGTTAACCTGTCCCTGCCTCTACACCTGTGCTTACAGACACAGTAACTCTATTTGTTACATCTGTCTGTCTGTCTGTCTGTCTGTCTGTTAACCTGTCCTGCCTCTACACCTGTGCTTACAGACACAGTAACTCTATGTGTTACATCTGTCTGTCTGTCTGTCTGTCTGTCTGTCTACTGTCTGTTAACCTGTCCCTGCTCTACACCTGTGCTTACAGACACAGTAACTCTATTTGTTACATCTGTCTGTCTGTCTGTCTGTCTGTTAACCTGTCCCTGCCTCTACACCTGTGCTTACAGACACAGTAACAGTCTGTCTGTCTGTCTGTCTGTCTGTCTGTCTGTTAACCTGTCCCTGTACACCTGTTGTCATCTGTCTGTCTGTCTGTCTGTTAACCTGTCCCTGCCTCTACACCTGTGCTTACAGACACAGTAACTCTATGTGTTACATCTGTTGTCTGTCTGTCTGTCTGTCTGTCTGTCTGTCTGTCTGTCTGTCTGTCTGTCTGTCTGTCTGTTAACCTGTCCCTGCCTCTACACCTGTGCTTACAGACACAGTAACTCTATTTGTTACATCTGTCTGTCTGTCTGTCTGTCTGTCTGTTAACCTGTCCCTGCCTCTACACCTGTGCTTACTGTCTGTCTGTCTGTCTGTCTGTTAACCTGTCCCTGCCTCAGTAGACACAGTAACTCTATTTGTTACATCTGTCTGTACTGTCTGTCTGTCTGTCTGTCTGTCTGTCTGTCTGTCTGTCTGTCTGTTAACCTGTCCCTGCCTCTACACCTGTGCTTACAGACACAGTAACTCTATTTGTTACATCTGTCTGTCTGTCTGTTAACCTGTCCCTGCCTCTACACCTGTGCTTACAGACACAGTAACTCTATGTGTTACATCTGTCTGTCTGTCTGTCTGTTAACCTGTCCCTGCCTCTACACCTGTGCTTACAGACACAGTAACTCTATGTGTTACATCTGTCTGTCTGTCTGTCTGTCTGTTAACCTGTCCCTTACAGCAGTAACTCTACACACCTGTGCTTACAGACACAGTAACTCTATGTGTTACATCTGTCTGTCTGTCTGTCTGTTAACCTGTCCCTGCCTCTACACCTGTGCTTACAGACACAGTAACTCTATGTGTTACATCTGTCTGTCTGTTAACCTGTCTCTGTCTGTCTGTTAACCTGTCCCTGCCTCTACACTCTACACCTGTGCTTACAGACACAGTAACTCTATGTGTTACATCTGTCTGTCTGTCTGTCTGTTAACCTGTCCCTGCCTCTACACCTGTGCTTACAGACACAGTAACTCTATTTGTTACGTCTGTCTGTCTGTCTGTTAACCTGTCCCTGCCTCTACACCTGTGCTTACAGACACAGTAACTCTATGTGTTACATCTGTCTGTCTGTCTGTCTGTTAACCTGTCCCTGCCTCTACACCTGTGCTTACAGACACAGTAACTATATGTGTTACATCTGTCTGTCTGTCTGTCTGTCTGTCTGTCTGTCTGTCTGTTAACAGTAACTCTGTCCATCTGTCTGTCTGTCTGTCTGTCTACACCTGCCTCTACACCTGTGCTTACAGACACAGTAACTCTATTTGTTACATCTGTCTGTCTGTCTGTCTGTCTGTCTGTCTGTCTGTCTGTCTGTCTGTCTGTCTGTCTGTCTGTCTGTTAACCTGTCCCTGCCTCTACACCTGTGCTTACAGACACAGACACAGTAACTGTCTATGTGTTACATCTGTCTGTCTGTCTGTCTGTAACCTGTCCCTGTCTGTGCTTGACACTGTAACTGTATGTGTTGTCTGTCTGTCTGTCTGTCTGTTAACCTGTCCCTGCCTCTACACCTGTGCTTACAGACACACAGTAACTGTCTATGTCTGTTACTGTCTGTCTGTCTGTCTGTCTGTCTGTCTGTCTGTCTGTTAACCTGTCCCTGTCTGTGCTTACAGACACAGTAACTCTATGTTGTCTGTCTGTCTGTCTGTCTGTTAACCTGTCCCTGCCTCTACACCTGTGCTTACAGACACAGTAACTCTATGTGTTACATCTGTCTGTCTGTCTGTCTGTTAACCTGTCCCTGCCTCTACACCTGTGCTTACAGACACAGTAACTCTATGTGTTACATCTGTCTGTCTGTCTGTCTGTTAACCTGTCCCTGCCTCTACACCTGTGCTTACAGACACAGTAACTCTATTTGTTACGTCTGTCTGTCTGTCTGTCTGTCTGTTAACCTGTCCCTGCCTCTACACCTGTGCTTACAGACACAGTAACACAGTCTGTCTGTCTGCCTCTCTGTCTGTACATCTGTCTGTCTGTCTGTCTGTCTGTCTGTCTGTCTGTTGTCTGTCTGTCTGTCTGTCTGTCTGTTAACCTGTCCCTGCCTCTACACCTGTGCTTACAGACACAGTAACTCTGTCTGTCTGTCTGTCTGTCTGTCTGTCTGTCTGTCTAACCTGTCCCTGCCTGTCTACTGTCTGTCTGTGCTTACAGACACAGTAACTCTATTTGTTACATCTGTCTGTCTGTCTGTTAACCTGTCCCTGCCTCTACACCTGTGCTTACAGACACAGTAACTCTATGTGTTACATCTGTCTGTCTGTCTGTCTGTCTGTTAACCTGTCCCTGCCTCTACACCTGTGCTTACAGACACAGTAACTCTATGTGTTACATCTGTCTGTCTGTCTGTCTGTTAACCTGTCCCTGCCTCTACACCTGTGCTTACAGACACAGTAACTCTATGTGTTACATCTGTCTGTCTGTCTGTCTGTTAACCTGTCCCTGTCCCTGCCTCTACACCTGTGCTTACAGACACAGTAATTCTATGTGTTACATCTGTCTGTCTGTCTGTCTGTTAACCTGTCCCTGCCTCTACACCTGTGCTTACAGACACAGTAACTCTATTTGTTACGTCTGTCTGTCTGTCTGTTAACCTGTCCCTGCCTCTACACCTGTGCTTACAGACACAGTAACTCTATTTGTTACAGTAACTCTCTGTCTGTGTTGTCTGTCTGTCTGTCTGTCTGTCTGTCTGTCTGTCTGTTAACCTGTCCCTGCCTCTACACCTGTGCTTACAGACACAGTAACTCTACCTGTGCTTGTTACATCTGTCTGTCTGTCTGTCTGTTAACCTGTCCCTGCCTCTACACCTGTCCCTGCCTCCTGTGCTTACAGACACAGTAACTCTATGTGTTACATCTGTCTGTCTGTCTGTTAACCTGTCCTGTCTGTCTGTTAACCTGTCCCTGCCTCTACACCTGTGCTTACAGACACACAGTAACTCTGTTAACCTGTCCCTGTGCTTACAGACACAGTAACTCTATTTGTTACGTCTGTCTGTCTGTCTGTCTGTCTGTCTGTCTGTCTGTCTGTCTGTCTGTCTGTCTGTCTGTCTGTTAACCTGTCCCTGCCTCTACACCTGTGCTTACAGACACAGTAACTCTATGTGTTACATGTCTGTCTGTCTGTCTGTCTGTCTGTCTGTCTGTCTGTCTGTCTGTCTGTCTGTCTGTCTGTCTGTCTGTCTGTCTGTCTGTTAACCTGTCCCTGCCTCTACACCTGTGCTTACTGTCCCAGCACTGTGGCTATGGGGATGGGGAGAGGGGAGAGGGGGCTGCTGTGTGCCGTGTGCTGAGGGGCAGTTCAGTGTCTAGACTGGGTTAGCCTCCTGCTGGTAGTGCATTCAGTGTATTCTGCTAAACCGCCAGGAGAGTGCAGCGTGCTCACCCACCAACAATGCCCAGTGTGACAACCTCCTCCCAGGGTTCGATGTCTATAGAGGGCTGGTGGCACCTTAATTGGGGAGGACGGCTCATAGTAATGTCAGGAACCGAATAAATGGAATGGGTTCAAACACAGTATAGTTTTCTTTTCAATAATTTAAAGATAACTGAAGCCACTGTGATCTTAGAGAGCAGTAAGGAAACAGAATCGGTCATGATCATCCCCATAGGCCATGCTGTGTACATCATTATGTGTGGTGTTTATGTGTGGTGTTTATGTATGGTGTTTATGTGTGGTGTTTATGTGTGGTGTTTTTATGGTGTGTGGTGTTTATGTGTGGTGTTTATGTGTGGTGTTTATGTGTGGTGTTTATGTGTGGTGTTTATGTGTGGTGTTTATGTGTGGTGTTTATGTATGGTGTTTATGTGTGGTGTTTATGTGTGGTGTTTATGTATGGTGTTTATGTGTGGTGTTTATGTGTGGTGTTTATGTATGGTGTTTATGTGTGGTGTTTATGTGTGGTGTTTATGTGTGTTTATGTGTGGTGTTTATGTGTGGTGTTTATGTGTGGTGTTTATGTGTGGTGTTTATGTGTGGTGTTTATGTGTGGTGTTTATGTGTGGTGTTTATGTGTGGTGTTTATGTGTGGTGTTTATGTGTGGTGTTTATGTGTGGTGTTTATGTGTGGTGTTTATGTGTGGTGTTTATGTGTGGTGTTTATGTGTGGTGTTTATGGTGTTTATGTGTGGTGTTTATGTGTGGTGTTTATGTATGGTGTTTATGTGTGGTGTTTTATGGTGTTTATGTGTGGTGTTTATGTGTGGTGTTTATGTGTGGTGTTTATGTGTGGTGTTTATGTGTGGTGTTTATGTGTGGTGTTTATGTGTGGTGTTTATGTGTGGTGTTTATGTGTGGTTTTTATGTGTGGTGTTTATGTATGGTGTTTATGTATGGTGTTTATGTATGGTGTTTATGTATGGTGTTTATGTATGGTGTTTATGGTGTAGTGTTTATGTGTGGTGTTTATGTGTGGTGTTTATGTGTGGTGTTTATGTGTGGTGTTTATGTGTGGTGTTTATGTGTGGTGTTTATGTGTGGTGTTTATGTGTGGTGATATAAGCTCCTGTCATGGACCTGTTGTGCATGCCCTCACAGCAGGCAAGGTCAACAGCCAGCCAACAGATTAATGCTGTTTAGCAAACAACTACAACATCACCGTAAGCTTTCCACTGGTAGATCCTGTTAATTTTCAAATGATTCTTCTCATACTGAGAATTAGTCAACAGAATTTAATTTCATCAGAATTGGCCATCACTATTTCCAAGAGAAGTTCCAAAGTGTAACGATCTGGGTGTAGTGGGTGTGAAGTCAGGCGCAGGAAGCAGAAAGTTCAGGGTAGTGCTATTTAATGCACAAACGGCGAACATAAGCCACCCCACGAAACACAGGGCAACACAAAACAAATGCCCCAAACACGGTCCAGCAAAAACCCACGAAATGGGAAACACGTTAACCTCAAACGTGCACACTAGTCACACAAACAATCCCGCACAAAGAGCAGGCGGGCCTACTGGTTAACATAGCCCGACTAATCAGCCTAAACACAAAACAGGTGAAACCAATAAACAGAAAGGGGGAAAAGGATCAGTGGCATCTAGTAGGCCGGTGACGACGACCGCCGAGAGCCACCCGAACAGGAAGGGGAGCCACCTTCGGTAGGAGTCGTGACACAAAGGAGTTACAGAGAACATTGAGTACATGACGTTGTAAAACAAGTTGTGTAGAAGAGGGTTATGTGTGTATTGTTGAGCTACAGTAGTGACACTGGATACGGTTCATGTCTCCATGGCTCTTATTGATTCAGTGACTTCCACATCGACCTATCTACTACTTCTGTTGCTCTGGGCCCTTCTGCTGTTCATTGAAAGATTCAGTGAATTTTGACTTTACTGAAAAGAGAACACTTGTACCCCCTCAGAGAGACAACCAGTACCCCCTCAGAGAGACAACCAGTACCCCATCAGAGAGACAACCAGTACCCCCTCAGAGACATCACCAGTATCCCCTCAGTGAGACCACCAGTATCCCCTCAGTGAGACCACCAGTATCCCTTCAGAGAGACAACCAGTACCCCCTCAGAGACATCACCAGTATCCCCTCAGTGAGACCACCAGTATCCCCTCAGAGTCCACCAGTACACCCCTCAGAGAGACCACCAGTATCCCCTCAGTGAGAACACCAGTATCCCATCAGTGAGACCACCACTATCCCCTCAGAGTCCACCAGTATCCTCTCAGTGAGACCACCAGTACTCTCTCTCAGAGAGAGAGAGGCTTTGCCCTGTTTAAATAATACACTACTGTGGCCCATTAAATGCTGTTACACAATCAAATCATTGCTTGGATTTTTACATGAACATTCAACCAACTGTATGTTTTCAAAAACTGAAATCAGGTTTTCTGTGTCAAACTGTTTTCAACTCTCTATCACTGCGCTGACACCAATATTTAAGTAATTGACTGACACTGAACTCTTCTCTTCTTGTCTTCTTGTTGGTCCAGGTGAAGAGGCTGGGCTATTCCCTGGGCTTCTCCCCTGAGGTCCTTTCTAACCTCCATGGGTTCCATGATCTGTTCCAGTACCTACACCCTACTGTCCCAAGCCGCCGCCCTCCTGCCCCGCCTTGACATTGTTGCTAGGATACATTGTGCTCTGGTGGCCACTCATACGGTGACGTCCAGGCCCTAGGGACATGTTGCCATGACTCCAAGCAATCCAAGCTCAACTTGGCCTTTGTGACATATATACTCCCCTATATATTTATTTGTTCAGTGAAGCTAAAATGTTTTAGTTGTCTCTATATTGCATTATTTTGGATTTGAGATCAAATGTGTCATATGAGGCGACAGTACTTAATGTCACCTTTTATTTGAGGGTATTTTCATACAAAACTATTTTACAATTAAGAAATGAAAGCACATAATGTATCTTGTCCCCCCATTTGAAGTATTTGGACGAATTCACTTATATATGTATTAAAGTAGTCAAATGTTTAGTATTTGGTTTCATATTCCGATATATATCAGCAAAATTATACTCCCAGAAATATGACCCTCCCCTGTTATTGGTTATGGTGAGAGGTCAGCATGTCTTGGGGGTATGATGATTGTGTGTCTAACTTCCTCACTCATCATTATTCCCGATTCATTCAGGATTATCTGTAATCATGGTAGCATCCACATTAATGTAGAAGTAGTCAAAAGTTTAGCATTTGGTCCCATATTCCTAGTACGCAATGACTACATCAAGCTTGTGAATCTACAAACATGTTGGATGCATTTGCAATTTGTTTTGGTTGTTGCAAACTTTGTTGTGCCCAGTAGAAATGCCATTTTGGACTCACTTTACGGAGAATCCTGAATGAATTGTGAATAATATTGTTTGAGAAAGTTACAGATGCACCAATATCATATACCCAAGTCATGCTAACCTCTCACCATTATTATAACAGAGGAGGTTAGCATTTTATATCATACCTCCAAGTCATGCTAACCTCTCACCATTATTATAACAGAGGAGGTTAGCATTTTATATCATACCTCCAAGACATGCTAACCTCTCACCATTACAATAACAGAGGAGGTTAGTATTTTATATCATACCCCCAAGACATGCTAATCTCTCACCATTACAATAACAGGGATGTTAGCTATGATCTTTGTGCCTCTGTAACTTTCTCAAACCTTAATATTTACTAAATATTTACTATTGATTCATGATAATCGGTAATCATGGTAGCATCCACATTAATGTAAAAGTGTTCAGAAACATATTCACTTCTTATTTACAATAAAAGTGACTCCAAAATGACACTACATTATTTACCATTCATTTCTGTTGGCCAACATAATCTGAAACACAACCAAAACAAACTGCAAGTGCTTTTAACAAGTTTATAGAGTCACAAGCTTTATGTAGTCATTGCGTGCTAGGAATATGGGACTAAATATAAACATTTTGACTACTAATGAGTGAATTTGTCCAAATACTTATGACACCTTCAATTGGGGGGACTAAATACAGTACAGAAAGTGGTTTCATTTCTAAACGGTAGAACAGATATGTATGAATTAAAATATCCTCAAATAAAAGGTGACATTATGTACTGTTGCCTCATACAGTATAAACCAGTTTAACTGAATTCCAAAATGCTGGAGTATAGAGCCAAATTAAACGCTTTAGCTTCACTGTACAAATAAATACGTAGGGAAGTGTACTGTATGTAGCACTATGACCAGAATCCTCATCATGGTATGCCACACCATGGGAAAGGGACACCAGTATAGTGCAGAGTGTGACATGAGACTCCTGGATAATGTTCTAGTTCTGCAACGTATTGTTAGACAGTGGGGCTACCAGCTTGTTATATGATATCCAATTATGTCAATGTTCCTTTAGTAAAACAACTCAAAGGGAAAGGGAGCAGAACTTGACCGTTTGAAACTTTTTTTAGGGGGGGGGGGGGCTAGAAACTGCTATTGCTTGTTCACAGTGGGTTAAATCGATCCATTAAATGTATAGCCATTATATATGTAATACCCTTGAACTATTTTCTGTTGCATAAGCCATAATGGTATCATTTGTCTGCATACTGTAAGGTGTGAATAGTCAGCATTGTAATGTGACCTAGATTACTTTTTCATCTGAGTCACTGGATGCAACGCACAGAGACTTGGCAATGAGGCCCTTTATCTACCTCCCAGAGTCAAAGGAACTGCTGGATAACATTTGTATGTCTCTGTGTCCAGAATGAAGGAAGTAAGAGGTAGTTTCGCGAGCCAATGCTAACTATCTTTAGTGCAATGACTGGAAGTCTATGGGTATCTGCTAGCATGCTTTTCAATGCGAAGCTAACTCTAATTTCCTTCATACTGGACACAGAGACATGCAAACACTATCCACAAGTTAATCTGACTCTGGGGAAGTAAACAAAGGGCCTCATTGCCAAAATCTTGAAGCATCCCTTTAACCATGTCAATGGGAAGGCTATTTGCCTATGATGAATACCAGTATAGGGTTTATGGTATCTCACTGCTATACCGGACCAACCTCTCACTTAACACTTCCATTATATGTGATGGTTGTTAGTGTTAAATAACCTCTTCTGTATTGTTCAGTGCAGTATAACTGAACCCACAATGTATTTTTGTTTACCCTGTTTTCCATGTAAAACGAACGAGGGCCCCGCTGGCTAAGGCATGTGACATGGGGTAGGACAGAAGCGTTAGTGTTGGATGAAAATAGACAGAACAGAGCACAGGGAGGATGTGGTGTTTTCTTTATTTGTAGGGGTTGGTTCACTACTGCTGCAAAGCAGTTCCCCCTGAAACTAACTCCTTAGACTCTTCAACTCTTTCCATAAGGTAAGTCCTCAAGGAAGCCAATGCCTTGACTTCTCTAAACTGCTTCTCTAATGTAATGTCATGACAGAGACAGAACAATATGATTGACACAAATGCATCTCTAACTTTTATAGTGCATCTGACAAAGTTTAGCTTTTATGTTCTGACATAAATATTACTTTCTGTTTGCTTGAGTTAATTGTATTCCCACTATCATTCCCTGGGTGGTTTGATTACACTTTATATTCAACATGGCAAACTTTGATAAGCAGCTGTTGCCTTCTCACAACCATAGATTTTCACGCTAGGTGGCGCTATTGCCTATCGATGGCCCGTTCCCTAGTTTTACTTGGATGTCCACGTAACCGCGTACGTATTATGCGCGCCTCTGTTGCCCCAAAAAAATTGAGAAGGAAAACTTCATAGAAATGGCGGAGGGTGCAACATCTCTGAAGGGTTTGCGAGCTCAAATGGGTAAGGAATACACTTAGCATAACTAATTGTTGATGTGCCAATGTAGCTACTTAATGAAGTCGAATTTCCTCTAAGTTGCTTGCTAAGTGACCCCTCTACCGGCAACCTACTCATTTTGAACATGTTTTGTGGCTAGCAAGCTAACCTTATCCGCTGACAAAAGGAGTTGGAAGTCCGCAACTCTGATCCCCTCCTGCCAGTTTGAAAGCTAGCTGCACAACCTAATAAGCTAGCTGCATGAACATCAACGTTTACCGGGTCATTTATTTTGCACTATATGTAACTAGTACAACGTTCCTATTGAATGTACTTATTGTAAAATCACATTAAAACCTACTCTAACTGAGCCATAGTAGCAGAACCAGAGAGCCAATCGTTGTTGGATCCAAAATTAAATGTAATCACCGGTTGGAACGGATCTGTGTGCGCGCTGCTGAGGCGCCATAAATTGCTACCTAGCTAACGTTACACATCAAACTTGTTGAAATAGTTGCCTAATTAGCTAGCTAATTATTAACTAAATAATTAATTTGCCAATAAGCATAGTTTACTTAGCTAGCTGGGTAGCTAACTTATACAGGTAGCGTCATAACAGTGCCTATTTTCTGACTAGCTAATTTAACTAATACTAGCTACAGTAGCTACTTTATGGTCATCTTTGACATCTCCAAGTTCAAGCTAGGAGGTAACGTTAGCCAACGACTTGCTAGCCATTGTCTGCAAAGGAGCAAACCGTATTTTCTGGTTGGCTAGTTAGTTTAATCAGATTGACCCTGGAGAGGCTGCACGAAACTGTCGTGTAAACTACACAAATTGTCTGTTGGTATGTTAAGTGACGCTAGGCCAATTCTAAAACGGTGATGTGCAAGTAACGTTAGCTACGTAAGTATTGCTATTTTTTTGTGCCGGTCTTAATGCCCAGAAAGTACGTTTGTTGTGGTATTCCTGAGGGCTTTGAATGAGAGTATTCCCGTGGGCTTTGGATGTTGACAGGTTTTGACCTGGAACTGGGAGGTGATTGGTGGTTTCATGGGATTTGAGAGGAAGTTATGGTGGTTTTTGTGTGTTGCATGCCTAGCTAGCTAATTCCTCTCTAGAGACAAGTCACCAATGCAGTTTTCCTTCAATGCATGTGGCTCATTGGTATTCAAGCAGTGAAGAGAATCTGAAATTAAACTATTTGTCTAAGCTTGTTGACATGTGACAGATTCCGTTGTCTTGGCAAGGTAGCTAGCTGCTACATTTATTTTATTTAACCTTTATTTAACTAGGCAAGACAGTTAAGAACAAATTCTTATTTACAATGACGGCCTACTGGGAAACAGTGGGTTAACTGCCTTCAGGAGCAGAACTACAGATTTTTACCTTGTCAGCTCGGGGATTCGATCTACATCACGATGTCTGACGTGGTTTTGCACTGAGTTCCACAGACACTGAACCAAAAGTCCACAAAGCTGCTCATGGGATGATGACTATCCATTTACTGCTAGTTTTCTTGGATGCAGTCAGTGATAAGGGGTTGTTTGTTTCTTGTGTATTTGGTTCCACTTTTTCACTGTACAAAATTGCTGTATAAGCCAACGCTTTTTCTGTCTTAACATTGTTAACAGAAGTTATTTTACGTCGTAAGCTGGGCCTCTTCCTGAGTGGCAGCCAAAAGCACAGATGTTTACTGTTTGTCTGCATCAGAAGGTCTGAATCCCCAGTTTGTTTTGTACTCAAACTGTTGGACTGGGCTGAATTGCTAGTGTTTCTTTCCGTCAACATACCAGGCATGAAGGGTTGTTTTTGAAAGTAGGTCATATCTTTTCTTCATCCACTTTTTCATTCACTATTTTCACTCTGAAAGCTATATCCACTGAAATATGTGTCTTTGTGAAAGTATTTTCCAGGGATATTCAATCTTGCCCGTCAGTGAACTGCTGAGAAAGAGGGTGATGAGGGGAGGTTTGAAAAACCCAACCGCACTGTGTTCATAGATAGGAAGGGTAACAAAAGAATGGCTGGAATCCAGTACATTGTTGAAACACACAAATACTTGGTTATCTCCGCAAGATTGTGGGTTGTACCTACACTGTCATTATGAGTGCAGATCAGATGCCTGTGACTGGAACCTAGCAGGGCTATCTGAATCCTGGCTCTGCCTGGCCTGAAGAATCAAAAGCATGAAAAATATTTCTGAATTGTTCTGAGGGAACCGAAGGAGGAAATTGTTTAGCCTTTTTTTGCTCGGAATCTTGTAGCAATGAAACAGAAACAACTAGTTAGGAGTTCCTCTCATCCCAGTCTTCTACAGGAGGTTAACCCTGAGTTCAGAGGTCATGACATGCTAGTCTGAGATTGCAGAGCCCCCGACAGTGACACAGTTTGGTTTCATGGCAGGCATTACAGCACAGAGAGAAACGAGCCCCAGGCAGGTCAACTATTTTATCGGGTGAATAAGAGCTGATTCATGTGATGCAGTAAAATATCATGGAAGTTGGATGTGCCCACTCATATAATACATCAATAAAAATCAATTTAGCCTCATAAATAATGAAACATGTTCAATTTGGTTTAAATAATGCAAAAATAAAGTGTTGGAAAAGAAAGTAAAAGTGCAATATGTGCCATGTAAAAAAAGCTTGCTCAGTTTTTGCTCAGAACATGAGAACATATGAAAGCTGGTGCTTCCTTTTAACACGAGACTTCAATATTCCAAGGTAAGAGGTTTTAGGTTGTAGTTAATATAGTATTTATTTGACTATTTCTCTCTGTACCATTTGTATTTCATATACCTTTGACTATTGGATGTTCTTATAGGCACTTTAGTATTGCCAGTGTAACAGTATAGCAGTATTGCAATGTCCGTACTGTGAGACGCTTAAGACAGGGCGGACAGCTGACCCACCGTCGCTGGACCAGACAGGACTGGCAAAAAGTGCTCTTCACTGACGAGTCGTGGTTTTGTCTCACCATTGGTGATGGTCGGATTTGCGGTTATCGTTGAAGGAATGAGCATTACACTGAGGCCTTTACTCTGGAGCGGGATTTCTGAGGTGGAGGGTCCATCATGGTCTGGGGCGGTGTGTCACAGCATCATCAGACTGAGCTTGTTGTCATTGCAGGCAATCTCAACCCTGTGCGTTACAGGGAAGACATCCTCCCCCCTCATGTGGTACCCTTCCTGCAGGCTCATCCTGACATGACCCTGCAGCATGACAATGCCACCAGCCAGGCTGCTCGTTCTGTGTGTGATTTCCTGCAAGACAGTAATGTAATGTCATTGAGCACGTCTCAGACTGTTGGATTGGAGGGTGGGGGCAGGGCCATTTCCCCCCCCCCCCCCCCCCCCCCCCAGAAATGTCTGGGAACTTGCAGGTGCCTTGGTGGAAGATTGGTGTAACATCTCAAAGCAAGAACTGACAAATCTGGAGGAGATGCGCTGCGGTACTTCATGCAGCTGGTGGCCCCACCAGGTACTGACTGTTACTTTTGATTTCGACACCGCCCTTTGTTCAGGGACACATTATTCCATTTATGTTAGTCACATTTCTGTGGAACTTGTTCAGTTTTTGTCTGTTGAATCTTGTTATGATCATAAAAATACATACACATGTTAAGTTTGCAGTTGACAGTGAGGATGTTTCTTTTTTGTTGAGTTTAGATGCTTTGTATGAGTTGAGTGTATAAGCATTGAGCCTAGGCCTTTCCACTCCATTGTGCTTGTTGGCCTGCCATGAGTGATGCTGATGAAACGTGATGTGTGTGTTACACATCAGCTAGTCCTTGTGTGAGCCCAACTCTGGTCAGGGCATTCTGTCATTAGCCAGTGAGAATGGAGCTCAACCTGCTGTCGTCAAGGTGTCATCATCCCGGTGGCTCTGGAAATAGCCCCGGCTTACCTCTGAGTGAATGTGTCCCCAATAATCCTGGACAAGATCTGCTGTGTGTGTGTGTGTGTGCGCACCCTCATCGCAGCTGTGCCCGGTGAAGACTGTCATTATTAGACAGTGTGGACACATTCCCCTCCAGGTATCTGCAGTACTGCACTTCCTGCTTGCCAAGAAACACCCAACCATTTCTACTGCTGGGCCCCAGAGGGAATGAGGTCACTTCACTGACCCACTGAACTCACTATTGTCTCTGACTGATATTTGTGTGTGTTGAGTGGTGGATGGTTGTGTTAAGGGTGGGGGTGGGGGCTGTCGTTTCTTTGTGCCCTGTCTACTGACAAGTGGCTGGACTCTGCTTTATTTTTGGCTGACTGGTACTGAGCACTGAGGTGTCAATCTCACTGTGGCTTTGGACAGGAGGCACGAACGCAGCAGTCAGCATGTCTTCAGCAGTGGCCCAATGTAAATTTATTGTGAATAGTATGTAATTTATGAACAGAAGGTTATATGCCTCATACTCTTTTATATTGGTGTTCATTACCCATAGTGCTTTGAAGTTAGACATTTCCTGTTTGAACACTGGTGGTTTTGTCCGGCTGTGAACAGAACTGCAGCTGCATGATGGTGCAGGCTGGCCTGCTTCCTGTTTATGACCAGTGCCTGCCCTGTCTGTGGAGCCATGATGAGTGTTCCAGGACAAGACAGGAGCCCCCTGATGAGTTGGATTTTACTGCCTCCCCTAACTGCTCTGCCTGGGGGATGTTTCCTAGCCTAGCTAGCCTAATCAATATAGCCAGTCTATTTACTATGTTGTGTGTGATTATAGAGTGCAAAGCTGTTGCGGTGCATACTGTACCCTAACTGCCTAATAGGATAAGTTAGGTACTGCAGACTAATCGGTGAGGTGTTTCCCCCATCACAGCAATATGTTGACACTGTAGCTAGCAAGCATAGGCTAATTAAAATGGCATGTCGTCTATGGTTTGATGAAAAAAAAGTAGGTTGTTTTTAAACATATTGTATCTTAGTTGTGGACATAAAATAAACACATATTTTTCCAGGTTAGTCTCATTGTTAATCTGTCTGTTTTACAAGAGAGACCTGGCCAAAATGGCAGCACACAAAGTTGCAGACACATTTACATCATAAAACACGAAGCGCTACATTTAAAAAAAACATACATTTACATACAGAAAAGCAAGATGTTTTGGGAAAGTGTGGTGCAACTGTGGGTCAGAACATTGATAATCCTCTTATTTTCCATCATAGAGTTCAACCTAACTTTAAACACATTTTGAAATGGGATGAGCTCCTGTCATTTTCGGACCTTTTCAAGTTTGTTCCAAGTGGAAGGGGCAGAGTTAAAAAGCTTTTTGCCCTAGCTCTGTACGGGCCTTAGGCACAATCAGCTAGACACAGTCATCTGTGCACAGACGATAGTTTTCATTTGACTGCTAGACAATGTAGTTACAAAAGTAAAATGGTAGCTGTCTCAATATTGTCTTATAAATAAAAATGTACCAATGATTTAATCTCTGAAGACCTAACAAAGGCCAACCCACTCATGTAGAGGGTACAGTGATGTGAGAGTTTTGGAGTTAGTAACAAACCTCAGCTCCTCATGGCTTTTATTTGTATTTATTTTTTTATTGCAGAAAAAACAGACAATGGCAAAATAAATCTAAAACTCTTTCTGGATGCTCAACACAAAGTACAGTTAATGTATTTTTTGTTTCATCTGGTAATGATTCGCAGGGTAATACTTATGGATCATTCTGAACGAGACCTTTGACCTTGTTAACAAGCAGGTATTTGTGTGGTAATAACCATACTTTTTCCCCAACAGATATTATTGACAAATGTATTCCAGTGAGTCGTGACATAAGGAATTGATTCTATATCCCTTTTGAAGAAAGCAGGGATGTATCTGTTGTTCTGAGGGAGCAAGGAGAAACACAGTTTACCTATTGGAGAGTCAACTGGATTAAGCGAGGGCAGGTCAAGAAGGTGAGGTCTGGCTACACCTCTAAATAACATGAGAGTTCCAGATGGAATAGCATCAGACTATGGTGAACTCTCTAGGTGTGACAGGGATATTGTAAAGAGAAAAATTCCTTATAATGATTGACAATCCTTCTGCATTAAAATGTTGACTCACCAGCAGGATATGACTATTAAACCAGTTCTTAAAAAAATAGACTTGTTTCTATACAAAATATCCTTATTTTTCCAAATGAAATTTAATGAGCATCTTTCCTGTTGTTCCTTAGATATGGTAATCCCAAGGTACGTTACTTTTTCCTTGACTGGAATATTGAATATAGAGGGTATCACACAGTCTTTAACAGCAAACAATTCACACTTAATACAGTTTAGGCAAAGACCAGATGCTTTGGAAAATATATTTATCACATCTACTGCTCTAGGAATCTGGTCAGCATCTTTCAAAAAGAGGGTGGTGTCATCTACAGGCTTACTGGTGATGATATCTGTCAGCAATAGAGATCCCTTTTTATATTGCTGGATTTAACAAAACTTGTAAAAGTTGGGTTGCAAGCAGGAAGAGGTAAGGTGAAATTGGGCAACCTTGCCTAGTTCCTCTTTTCAATTCTAGGAGGAGTGCCATGCTCTAATTTACTGGAACTGTTCCCATTCTCCTCATGTTAGTGTCCAGCATGTGTAATGATGTCACAGGGACAAACATGTTCAAGATATCACCATAATCAATTACAGGCACGAAAATAGCGGAAACGAGCCTCTTTCTCTCTTCAAAAGGAAAAAATGACTTATTATGAAAATAAAAACCCAACTTGAACCTTCGATGTGGGTTTTAAAGGTGACACTCATCTATCAAGAGACCCAGCCACTTGTAAGTTGCTTCTCTTTATACTCTGTCTGCATAGTGACTATACATGGGAGAGTCTGAGGTTTCATCTTAGATTTTGTGAAAACCATAAACTTTTTTTGCATTTTAAAAGCCACTTCAGCTGACAGAGCTGATTCTGGACAATAGTGAAGGTAGATTGCAGTTCTTCAAAGGCCTTATTCAATGTTGCGGCACAACAATAAATATCTGTTGTCAGCATAAAAATGAAAACTAGCATTTGACACGTCATTATTATACCAACATTATTAAAGGGATTCTTCGGGATTTTGGTAATGAGGCCATTTATCTACTTCCCCGTAGTCCGATGAACTCATGGATTCCATTTGGTCAGTGTGCGGTTTGAAGAACGTCTCTAACTAGTGATAGCGCAAATGCTAACTAGCGTTAGCGCAATGTCTTGAAGTCTAAACCCATAGATTTCTAATTGTGCTAAAACTAGTTAGCATCGGCTCGCAAAACTTCCTCCAACGTTCTTCATACTGGACACAGAGACCTACAAATGGTATTGAGAAGTTCATGTGACTCATTTCCAAAATCCATAAGTGTCCCTTTAATATAAATAGAGAACTGTGGTCCTGCCCCCTTCTGGACAGTTAACCTATCTGGTGTCTTGCCATCAGAACTCTATGTCCAGTTTTTGACACACAGCTTTTGAACCAAGAGACTGCCTGATCAGATAATTCTGTGTTGGCAAGTCTTTGCAACATGTCATGATCAACTGTGTCAAATGCCTTTTGATAGATCGATTAATAAGGGTGCCGTTTCTTGTCCATGGAATCAATGATATAATTAACAACATTTGTTGCTGCAGTAGAAGTGCCATGCTGTTTTCTGAAACCTGATTGAAACGTAACTCCAATTGACATTGACATCGGCTAGGCAGGCAAATTTGTTGTGTGTGCTAATGGTTTTGCTTAATACCTTCACTCCGTCACCATTGCTGTTGTCCCCATTGACATTACTGTTATAAAAACGCCACCCACGCTCTTGTCCGGCTTTGTGCTGCGTCATCCAGTGTCTGATTTACAGCAGCCAGCCCACTCGGGTCTAATGTATGCTTATCAATGCAAATCTCCGTAGTGATGGATGCAGATGCCCTCTCCCCCCTCTCGTCAGCTCTCCTTTCAGTGTGCACAAGGACACCTGGCTCTTTCAGTTCTACAATACGTGGTCCTGTGTGGTTCAGTTGTTGGAGCATGGCTCGAACCCAGGATTGTGGGTTCAATTCCCATGGGGGACCAGTACGATAGCAACAAGTAAGTCACTCTGAATAAGAGCGTCTGCTAAATGACTAAAATGTCATATGTTTAAGTCTCTGTGGTGAAAAGACCTGAATAAAAGCATTATATTCAATTGAAACCCCTATTGCATTGTCCAGTTAATGTAGGCTAGTCTATGACCAATATTAACTTTGGATAAATTGATGCTATCACTAGCCTCCCAGGTGTGGCAGAGTTAATGGGTATGGACTGGAGCATAGGTGGTGTAACCAGGGACTCAGTCCTTTTATTGTTGCTATGGTGTACTGTTATTTGCATGCTTTGTGCTGGAGGAGAGGGCTCACTGTTTGCCCACTGTTCTCCTTTGTGAGTGACTGAGAGGATGAGGACAGTGACTCAGACAATCCCTTTTGCATATTCTCTATATCCTCTGGCCTGCTCTTTTAATCTGCGTCTGTGAGGGTAGGGTGCACCTACTTCTAATCACGCTATCACACAAGCAGGGAATTATTTCAACTTCTTTTAAAGATGACTGTCTTCAGTGGAACTCTTTTTGGATTGACAATCTGAATGACCACTGCCTGGGCCAAGAGTCTGTCTATGAGAGGTTGTCTGAGTTTGGTTCGCTTGAATTCTGTGCCCCAAAAAAGGGACCAGATCAATGTGAACACAAAGCTCTCCACGTTCGCTTGTCATTATTCCCACACCACACAGTAGACTACTGCAACACCATTTCCCCTGCCATAACCCCTCACATTGATGAGAGAAGATGATGTGCAGGTTCGTGGGAAAAGAATGTGTGCTGTTTATGGATATTGAGTAGAGATTGTCAAGGATGCACAGAAATTCAAAGATACAGTTTTGTACTGACATGATGTTCAGATTATTTTTTATTTCACCTTTATCTAACCAGTTAAGCTAGTTGAGAACAAGTTCTCATTTGCAACTGCAACCTGGCCAAGATAAAGCATAGCAGTTCGGCACATACAACAACACAGTTACACCTGGAATGAACAAAACATACAGTCAATAATACAGTAGAAAAAAAAAAACAAAAAGTCTATATACAGTGAGTTCAAATAAGGAAGTTAAGGCAAAAAATAGGCCATGGTGGCGAAGTAATTACAATATGGCAATTAAACACTGGAATGATGGATGTGCAAGTAGAGATACTGTGGTGCAAAAGGAGCAAAATAAATAAATACAGTATGGGAATGAGGTAGATGGGCTGTATACAGATGGGCTATGAACAGGTGCAGTGATCTGTGAGCTGCTCTGACAGCTGGTTCTTAAAGATAGTGAGGGAGATGGGAATCTCCAGCTTCAGTGATTTTTGCAGTCCGTTCCAGTCAGTGGCAGCAGAGAACTGGAAGGAAAGGCGACCAAAGGAGGAATTGACTTTGGGGGTAACCTGTGACTAATACCTGCTGGATCGTGTGCTAGGAGTGGGTGCTGCTATGGTGACCAGCGAGCTGAGATAGGGCGGGGCTTTACCTAGCAGAGACTTGTAGATAGATAACCTGTAGCCAGTGGGTTTGGCGACGAGTATGAAGCGAGGGCCAGCCAACGAGAGCGTACAGGTCGCAGTGGTGGGTAGTATATGGGGCTTTGGTGACAAAACGGATGGCACTGTGGTAGACTACATCCAGTTTGCTGAGTAGAGTGTTGGAGGCTATTTTATAGATGACATCCCCGAAGTCAAGGATCAGTAGGGTGGTCAGTTTTACGAGGGTATGTTTGGCAGCATGAGTGAAGGAAGCTTTGTTGCGAAATAGGAAGCCGATTCTAGATTTAATTTTTGATTGGAGATACTTAATGTGAGTCTGGAAGGAGAGTTTACAGTCTAGCCAGACACCTAGAATATGTGTATAACTACAAATACCTAAGTCAGAGCCGTCCAGAGTAGTGATGCTGGATGGGCGGGCAGGTGCGGGCAATGATCGGTTGAATGGCATGCATTTTATTTGCGTTTAAGAGCAGTTGGAGGCCACGGAAGGAAAGTTATATGGCATTGAAGCTCGCCTGGAGGGTTGTTAACACAGTGTCCAAAGATGGACCAGAGGTATACAGAATGGTGTCGTCTGCGTAGAGTTGGATTAGAGAATCACCAGCAGCAAGAGCGACATCATTGATGTATACGGAGAAGAGAGTCGGCCCGAGAATTGACCCTGTGGCACCCCCAGAGACTGCCAGAGGCCCGGACAACAGGCCCTTCGATTTGACACACTGAACTCTATCAGAGAAGTAGTTGATGAACCAGGCGAGGCAATCATTTGAGAAACCAAGGTTGTTGTGTCTGCCAATAAGAATGTGGTGATTGACAGTCGAAAGCCTTGGCCAGGTCAATGAATACGGCTGCACAGTAATGTCTCTTATTGATAGCCGTTATGATACCGTTAGGACCTTCTTGAGGTGCACTCTGACCAGGGAAACCAGATTTAGAGGAGAAGGTATTTTGATTCAAAAATCTCAGATGATACAAAAGAGGTTTTGCAACAAGAGATAATTTAAGAAAAGATGTCCAGATTGTCTATGCATATAATTGCAGCTCTTTCAGAACATCAGCTATCTGGATATGGGTGAAGGAGAAATAGATCTTCTCTGGCGTGCCCTTTGGAGGGAGCTTCAGGCAATGACCAAGATGAGATGGCAGCCAGGTGGAAAATGACAAGGATTTTGATTTTGAAATTCTCTGTTTGTGGATTTGATCTGTTTAATATGGCTAGCCTCCGAGCAGTGGGTAGCTGGGATGAGGTCTCTTATTCTCCATGGACTTTACAGTGTCCCAGAAGGTTTTTGAGTTTGAACTGCAGGATGCAAATTTCTGTTTGTAGCCTTAGCTTTCCTAACTGCCTGTGAATATTGGTTCCTAACCCTGAAGAGTTGCCACACGGGGCTATTCGATGCTAATCCGCACAGGATGTTTGCGCGAAAGTGGTCAAGGGCAGACAGGTCAGTGAACAAAGGGCTACATTTTCCCAAACAATACAGAATGGGGCATGCATATTTAAGATGGTCAATGAAGGATATGTGAAAAAACACATCTTCTACTGATTGGGAAGGTCAATGTTTGCCAGGATACCCCGGCCAGGTATTATGAAAGGTTAATCCGGAAATGTTTGAGGGACGTTGTAGGATGACTGGTCGTTTGCTTTCAGTAGCCATTACGGATGCAGGCAATGAACGGAATGATCTTCTCCTGAAAACACAGATGTTTTGGAGGGTGATTTGGTGATGTGACTGAGGGTCTCCTCGGATTTGGGGTTATATCTGGAAGCTCTTGATAAATTGGTAAATGATTTAGATTTATTTGTTAATCTGGCTTTTGTGAAAATGTATTGGGTGCGTAATCATGCCTCAAGCTCATTAGCAAAATGCAATGTTAACTATTTATGAAACTCGCAAATGAAATAAATATATTGGTCAATTTCTTTGGTTCAACACTGTCATCTATTTTCAAAAATCTGAGATGACAGCATTTGTTAAGAAAAGGCTAGCTAGCATAGCAAACGCATTATTTTACATTTTCACAAAAACAAGAAAATTTTCAAATAAAATAATTTACCTTTGAAGAACTTTGGATGTTTTAATGAGACTCTGTTAGATAGCAAATGTTCAGTTTTTCCAAAAAGATTATTTGATGGGGAGTTTTGTTCAACGTTTGGTTAAGAAAAACCTTGAAAATTCAGTCATTACAACGTGCAAACTTTTTTCCAAATTAACTCCATAATATCGACAGAAACATGGCAAACGTTGTTTAGAATCAATCCTCAATGTGTTTTTCACATATCTATTCAATGATAAATCATTCGTGGCAGTTGCCTTTCTCCTCTGAACCAAATGGAAAAGTGGACGCAGCTGGAGATTGCGCAACACCAAGTGGACACCTGGTAAATGTTGTCTCTTATGGTCAATCTTCCAATGATATGCCTACAAATATGTCACAATGCTGCAGACACCTTGGGGAAACAACAAAGTGTAGGCTCATTCCAGGCGCATTCACATCCATATAAGGAGACATTGGGACACAGCACATTCAAAATCTGGGGCATTTCCTGTATGAAATTTCATCTTGGTTTCGCCTGTAGCATTAGTTCTGTGGCACTCACAGACAATATCTTTGCAGTTTTGGAAACGTCAGTGTTTTCTTTCCAAAGCTGTCAATTATATGCATAGTCAAGCATCTTTTGGTGACAAAATATCTTGTTTAAAACGGGAACGTTTTTTTTATCCAAAAATTAAGAGCGCCCCCTATATCGAAGAAGTTAAACATGTCAAGCATTTGTTTGCAATATGTTGATCTATAGGCTAAGATAGCTTCATACGCTGTTTATTGGTTGTGGGGTTTGAATAGTGTGAAGACCACTTATTTGGTGAGACTCCATAACATGATCGTCAAATCCATTCTAGCTCTTAAAGGGGCAGTAGCCTACATTGGGTGTACAATTTTAAATTAGGCCTACAGCATGATTTAATCAGCAGTTATTCTACTGGTATTTTAATGTTACAAATACTATTTACATGTTCATTTTATCTTCTGATTACAATTGTCATCTTTTAACAAAATGCTATCTATTAGCTTCCAAAATGTTAGTAGGTAAGTATATCTAGTTGTCCGATAGCATATTCTGATGGAGTGGCTTGTCCTGTATTTTTACCCAGAGTGCATTGAGTGAATGTTGGAAAAATACACCGAACAAAAATATAAAATCAAAATGTGAAGTGTTGGTCCCCATGTTTCATGAGCTGAAATAAAATATGCGCAAAAATAATCTAATTTTGTGCACAAATTTGTTTACATCCCTCTAGGTGAGCATTTCTCTTTCGCCAAGATAATCCATCCACCTGACAGGTGTGGCATATCAAGAAGCTGATTTATACAGCATGATCATTACACATGTGCGCCTGGGTAAAATAAAAGGCCATTCTAAAATGTGCAGTTTTGTCAAACGACACAATGCCACGGACGTCTCAAGTTGAGGGAGTGAGCAATTATCATGCTGACTGCAGGAATGTCCACCAGAGCTGAATTGAAGAGAATTGAAAGTACATTTCTCTACCATAAACTGCCTCCAATGTCATTTTAGAAAAATGTGTCAGTACGTCCAACTGGGCTCACAACCACCACACCTGTAACCACACCAGCCTAGGACCACCTCATCTGGCTTCTTTGCCTGTGGGATCGTCTGAGACCAGCAACTCAGACAGCTGATAAAACTGAGTAGTATTTCTGTCTATAATAAAGCCCTTTTGTGGAGAAAAGCTCATAGTTGGCTGGGCCTGGCTCCCCACCCATGGCTGTACTCTTGCCGAGTTGTGTGAAATCCATAGATTAGGGCCTATTGAATTAATTTAAATTGGCAAATTTACTTATATGCACTAATTCAGTAAAATTGTTGAAACTGTTGCATGTTGCATTTTTATATTTTTTGTTCAGTGTTTCTTGGTTCCTTTCTAAACATAGCAATGTAAATGCATAGAGTACTGGGACCTAACAAAGTTGAATTTAACTGGCGGTAGAGAGAAATCCTCATTCAAAGGTGAGGGCAGTGTGAATTCTTTACTTTTTTTACCCAGAGCCCTGCCCAACTACATGACATGCTACCTCAGACATGGCCCCTGATGACAGACCAGACTTTCATTTGATAAATGTGGTCAATATATGGCCCAAGTGTTCATGTAAAGGAACTACTAACCTAAAATTGGTCATTATGAAATTGACTGCAATCTTTTTAAAGAGAATTGTTCTGGATTTTGGCAATGTCGGATGAACTGGTGAATACCATTTTATGTCTCTGCGTGCATTTTGTAGGATGTTTCTATCTTGCGTTTGCGCAATTACTAACTAGCATGCTCGCTGTTCCCATAGACTAATAATTGTGCTAATGCTAGTTGGCATTGGTTTGCAAATCTACCTCAAACTTTCTTCATACAGTATGCAGAAACATAAAAAGGTATCCACAAGTTCATCTGACTTAGGGCTCCCGAGTGGCGCAGCGGTCTAAGGCACTGCGTCTTAGTGCTAGAGTCGTCACTACAGACCCTGCTTCGATTCCAGGCTGTATCACAACTGGCCTTGATTGGGAGTCCCATAGTGCGGCGCACAATTGGCCCAGCGTTGTCCGGATTTAGCCCGCGTAGGCCGTCATTGTAAATCAGAATTTGTTCTTAAATGCCTTGCCTAGTTAAATAAATAAAACAATAAAATCCTTCACTATCCATTTTAAAATTCTTTCAGTTGTCTTGGGTCTCTGAAAAGACTTTGGTGCTTGTCTTGGAATGAGTGAATTGAGGCTTGTAATGACAGTGAGTGAGATGCATAAGCCCTTTTCTGGTCGCAAGCTGTACTCTGCTGGACAGTTGCCATGTGACAGAACAGCCTAAGTCTTGGCAGGGTGAGGAGGACACTAGATGAATGGTGTGTTGTAAGAGTCCCTTTTAGGCCGATGTGATGAGGTTCTGAAGTTCGTCTAGTGGATGATTCCTTATCTGCACCAACTTGGATTAGATTATATATTTTTCCTCTGTTTCGTACATTCAAGAGTTGTATATTGGCCTACCTTAATCTATTTTCACACCCTCTCATTGTGTTTTGTTTATTCCCCTGAGGGAAGGATGGATGTTAGTCACTAGCTCATGAGACACCACTAATACTAAGCACCCCTCAGTTTCTAAAGAGGCGCAGTGGGTTAGCTCATTTGTGTATTAGACCTATCTGAGTCTAAGAAGGTAGGTATCAGATAGTTATAAGGCCATTTAACTTTTCACTTAACCTGGGATTCCCACTCTGTGAAGCGTGATGAAAGTAAACTGATGTCCACTTCCTATGGGATTATCAGCAGACTTTGACCGAGTCATTCATCTGTGACGACCTGAGTGAAATATATTGATGCTGTTCCATTGAAGACTATGGTATTGATGCAGCTTTGTTTGTTTGTCGTGTTGGTTTTGTCCTCCCGTTGACTTTTGCTATCTGCTCTGTAAAGGCCAATGGCTAAAGATATACATCAATGCCAGTCCGTCCGTTTGGGAGTGGAAGAGTGAACTTACAGATCCATTGTCTGTTGTTTTGAGGTTTCTCTTCTCCAGTCAGAACCACACTGATATGGGCTAATGTAAAGAGCTGTAGCATAGTCCTCTTCTGTAGTCCACTTCCTGATTTGGAGTTTCCACTCACTCATAACCTGCCTTTGGTTTTATTGTGTTCATATCCGGATGAGTTTTCTCCCGCAGATTCTCGCCCTCTGTATATGAGCTTTCCTGTACTATGCACTCCCACTCAACAAACAGCATGGCAGATAGCAGTGAACACAGAGCACCATCAGGGTCTTGTAAAGAGGGCCATTGTCACCACTCCCCATTGGATAATACTTTAGTGTTGCCATACTGTCTCATGTTAGGGATAAGCAGAGGTGCTGTGGGGAGTAGGGTTCATGGTTCCCTTCTGTTGCACTAAAGTTGTTTGTATGTGACATAAAGGCATTTAGACAGGACATGTTTTTTGTTGATGTTGTTATGATGGCTTGAAGTAGCATGATGGCTACTTTAGTATCCCATACACTCACGGGGCTTTGCTAGCCTATAGCACTGAACTGCAGAGACAATGTTGCTGTTTTAATGCTAATTTAAGCAAATTCTGCACATTTTGCCATCGGGAAGAGAATATTTGAATTATTTTTTTAAATTCTAGTTTCCTGTAATTCTACACATTTGTCATGTGGCTGAGAGCGAATTCCGTATTTAAACAAAGTAACTGCAATTATACACATTTTACCATGGCTTATGCCTTGTTCATATGTTATCTGAGGGACTCAAACATTATAACAAAGTCAATGGCGGGCCTATGCCATGACATTGTTTTAAATTTCAGGTTCTTCCTGGGATGTTTGTATAGAAAAGCCCAGCACTGTTAGTGTCATGACCAAAGCGCATCTGACCCAGTGTGTCACAGAGCCCTGTGTACAGCTGCCTGGCTGACCATTGACGAGGGGGTGGCTAGAGGCTGACTAGATGGATTGTTCTGTAGTGTTAAATCATCTGGATCTCTCTAGAACATGCATTCCTATGGAGGATAAACAAGGCACAGTGTAAACTGCTTGCTCAGCAGCTCCTTATTCCAAAATCATTTTCATTTCATTAGATGTCTTTTTTTAAATGTATTTTTATTGATCATGCTAGACTGTGTGTGTATCTCTCTCTCTCTCTCTCTGTGTGCTTACAGCTGCAGCTGCGCAGGCACAGGCAGAGGAGCGGCGCAGCCTAGCAGGGAACAGCCCAGGGCCTGCAGTAGCAGCAGCTAACACGCCATCCGCAGTTGTAGCAGCAGCTAACACGCCATCCCCAGTAGTAGCAGCAGCTAACACGCCATCCCCAGCAGTAGCAGCAAAGTCTCCCCGACCAGGTAACAAAACAGCCCCTGCCTTCTGCATCTGTATAAACCCAAACTGTCACACACACATGTACGAATATAGAGTACACACACATGTATATATTATGCATAGGCATACATACCACCAGAATGAGTCCTAATGTCACTCTAAGCCTCTGCCGTATTTCAAGGAGGCCTAGCTAATGTTATGTTTTTATCATGCGCTAACATGATCTTAACCTCAGTAGTAATAAATTAGGCCTACCTGCTATAATTCATTGCAGAGTAGCCTAATCAGTCCCTCTGTGATTCCACGATCACTGTTTTTCTGCAAAATCAATAATTCACTGGAAATGAGGGCTTGGAAATTTGACCGATCTTCGCACTATTTCCACGTAACAGTTACAGTAATACGACTCAAGGTAGGCACATGATGGACACATCTGCCTGTCAGGTGATTCACTCAGTGACACTGCAGCTCATTATAATCCCCCAACGATGCTCCACCCATGTTCACACTTTCTCCACCGCGTGTGAAGGTGAGTATGTTCCCACTTACCTGTGTGTCTGTGTGTGCATGCAGTCATTGATGGTGCTGCACTAAGGATAGACGAGCGTCTTCGAGTGGCGAAAGAGAGACGAGAGGAGGCCGATAGGCAGCAAGGTAAGAGCTCAGTCTGAATGGTGGTTCAGAATCCAACAGAACATTCTCGTAGAGGTCGCAGGATACCTGTACCCCATCCTCTTTAATGGGTCCAGTCTTGGACCCTGACCGTTTCAGCCCTAATCAAATCATTGGATTAGCAACATACACAAGTACATACATTGCAAGTCCTCAGAGGCATTTCCTGTTAAGACAGGAAATGCCTTTAGAGTGTAAAGGGACCTTACTGGGAGATTTAATCAGGTGACCTCTGGGCTGGTCACAAAGTAAACGAACCAATGTGTTTTCCCTCGGTTTTTTCATCACACCCTTTCACACCAACACACACTTGCACCCTCACAACCCCGCCCCATCTTTAGCTACAAAGGAAACTCAGATCCTGGAGCGGGAGCGTAAGGCCAAGCTGCAGGTGGAGCGTCAGATGGAGGAGCGCCAGAAGAAGCTGGACGAGCAGCGCAGGAAGGAGGAGCAGAGACGCTCAGCCGTGGAGGGGAAGAGGAAGCTAAAACAGGAGGAGGAGAAGGTACAGGCCCCTGGGGTCATCCTCAACACCAGGGCACACTACAGATACAGCTGGTATTATTGGGATATATTCTAGTTAACTGGTGTGTGCAGTGCTGGGCATGGAACCTTTTTGTCCACCAGCTACTGTGGCAGGTAGATGAGAAAAATAATTTATTTCTGCTACAATTACTGCTGCATTTATTTTGGTGATGAATGTTCTCATAATTTACTTAATTCTTATTATTTGCTAATGGGAGTGAAATGCTTGCACTGTGGGTCCCAGACCACCTGCCAACGTGGCTGGAATAGACATCTTACCCGCCGATGTCAACACCGACCCGTATTTGGCATGTGTTAATTTTAGCCCCTGAGATGCAGTGGTTTGGGAATGATACAAATGTGTCTGGACCAGGCTATGCAGATGTACAAGTAAGCAAGAAGAATGTATTTAAATTGGTACTGGTGAACTTAACTCATCACGAGGTGGTTATGCTCACTGCTCAGGTCTGTGGTATTTTGTGGTGTAGCCTAATTGGCAGAGTTAATGCTATGTCTCGGTTAGAGCATGGGTGAAGAACTTCAGGGAAGTCTGCATACTTTGGTACGTGTTATGAATGAAACCGTATCCTGTTTTAGCTTCTTTTCATGGGCGTCTGCTGCAGGAAGCTCAGTCACTCAGAGTTCTTATTCCAGACACTTTATTAGTAGCCTGCTGCTTTTCACCACTACAGCAACGGCCCCAGAACAATTTAGTGATGGTCGTGACATCTGAAAGATTTCAGAATTTACAAGATATTTTAGGGATATGTGTTTTTATTTCAAACAGAACAGACTATTTGGCTTGATCTCTCATATGACGTTATCTGACATCTTGTTTGTCTCTCAAAATGATCTCCCTCACTTACCTCCCCTCACACCACTATGGTCATATTATAGAGAACTGTTAGTGTCAGCTAGTCAGGCAGAAAATGGCATTTCACCTTGAGTTACTGACTCAAATCATTCTGGGACATATGTTCATGTTGTTATTTTTGTCCCATTATCTGTTTGACCTTGTTTATTTTGGTTTGGGAGACCAAGATTATTTCTGAATGACTTTGCATTCTACCAATGTGCCCATCTCTCTCCATATCTCTCAATCTCCCCCTCTCTCTCTTTCTCCTCTCCATCCCCCCCCCTCTCTTATATCTCTCGCTCGCTATCCCCCCTCTCTTGCTATCCCCGACTTTCTCTCTCGCTCCCCTATCTCTCTCTTTCGCCCTCTCGCTCCCCCATCTCTCTCTTTCGCCCTCTCGCTCCCCCATCTCTCTCTTTCGCCCTCTCGCTCCCCCATCTCTCTCTTTCGCTCTCTCGCTCCCCCATCTCTCTCTTTCGCTCTCTCGCTCCCCCTCTCTCGCCTTTCCCTCTCTCCCCCCTCTCTCTTTCGCCCTCTCGCTCCCCCATCTCTCTCTTTTTCGCTCCCCCATCCCTCTTTCGCTCTCTCCCCCATCTCTCTCTTTTTCGCATCTCTCTCTCTTTCGCTCTCTCGCCCCCATCTCTCTCTTTCGCCCTCTCGCTCCCCCCATCTCTCTCTTTCGCCCTCTCGCTCCCCCATCTCTCTCTTTCGCCCTCTCGCTCCCCCATCTCTCTCTTTCGCCCTCTCGCTCCCCCATCTCTCTCTTTCGCTCTCTCGCTCCCCCATCTCTCTCTTTCGCTCTCTCGCTCCCCCATCTCTCTCTTTCGCTCTCTCGCTCCCCCATCTCTCTCTTTCGCCCTCTCGCTCCCCCATCTCTCTCTTTCGCCCTCTCGCTCCCCCTTCTCTCTCTTTTTCCCCCATCTCTCTCTTTCGCCCTCTCGCTCCCCCATCTCTCTCTTTCGCCCTCTCGCTCCCCCCATCTCTCTCTTTCGCTCTCTCGCTCCCCATCTCTCTCTTTCGCCCTCTCGCTCCCCCATCTCTCTCTTTCGCCCTCTCGCTCCCCCATCTCTCTCTTTCGCCCTCTCGCTCCCCCATCTCTCTCTTTCGCCCTCTCGCTCCCCCATCTCTCTCTTTCGCCTCTCGCTCCCCATCTCTCTCTTTCGCTCTCTCGCTCCCCCCATCTCTCTCTTTTCTCTCTCCCCCATCTCTCTCTTTCTCTCTCGCTCCCCCATCTCTCTCTTTCGCCCTCTCGCTCCCCCATCTCTCTCTTTCGCCCTCTCGCTCCCCCATCTCTCTCTTTCGCTCTCTCGCTCCCCCATCTCTCTCTCTCTGTGTGTTCGTGCTGCAGGAGCACTATGAGGCGGTGATGCGACGGACCCTGGAGCGCAGCCAGAGAGTGGAGCAGAAGCAGAAGAGGTGGTCCTGGGGGGGGCTTTCAGAGTCAGACAACCGACCTGGTAAGGAACCCTCCATCATACCATTCCCACTGCTTTCTATACCATCTAGATACGACTACAACGTGTATAGGACTCCACCTGTGTGTAAGAAGTTTCTGTTTCTGCTTGTCTGACAGCGGGACGCTGAATGACACAAGTTGGTTAAACTTGCTGATGCATCTTCACATTGACTGGCTCGTTATTGGTTCTCTGTCAGCTGGAGTTATGTTGATTGGCTCTGTTTCTCAATGTTTTCTGTTTTTAGTCTTGACTGCCTTTAGTTAATGAAGCGTACTATTAATGTGCAGTGACACAGCTGGCTCACTCTATCACAAAAAAAGTTTAGTTTTTATTTCAGTCAAGGCATTTATTGTATATCTAGGGGCAGTTTCCCAGGAATAGATTACACCTAGTTCTGGATTTAAAAACATGATAGAAGATAGTCTCCATTTGAAAGTGCTTTTCAGTCCAATTGTGCTTAATCTGTGTCAGGGAATACAACCCATACTGTATAAAACCAATGTATTTATTAGTATAGGTCCAAAATATGTACGTTATCAGTCTTTATTTGACATTTCTGTGGTCCGATCCCATAGAGCCTCATCCAAGTCTTATGAGCCTGTTTCCCAGTAGTGTTGTGGGCTCTGATGGTCAGAGAGGTGAATCTGTTGATGTTTGTCAGCCAGCCCTGTTCCTCTTCCACTCTGTCCATGTGGGGATCTGTTGATGTTTGTCAGGGGTCCATGTGGGGGGGGGGGGGGGTGTTGGGCTCTGATGGTCAGAGAGGTGAATCTGTTGATGTTTGTCAGCCAGCCCTGTTCCTCTTCCACTCTGTCCATGTGGGGAGGGGGGGGGGGGGGGTGTTGTGGGCTCTGATGGTCAGAGAGGTGAATCTGTTGATGTTTGTCAGCCAGCCCTGTTCCTCTGTCCAGGGGGTGTTGTGGGCTCATGGTCTGTCCATGTCAGGGGATGTGGGGGGGTGTTGTGGGCTCTGATGGTCAGAGAGGTGAATCTGTTGATGTTTGTCAGCCAGCCCTGTTCCTCTTCCACTCTGTCCATGTGGGGAGGGGGGGTGTTGTGGGCTCTGGTCCATGTTTGTCAGGGACTCTGTCCATGTGGGGAGGGGGGGGGTGTTGTGATGGCTCTGATGGTCAGAGAGGTGAATCTGTTGATGTTTGTCAGCCAGCCCTGTTCCTCTTCCACTCTGTCCATGTGGGGGGGTGGGGGGGGGGGTGTTGTGTCTTCTTCCCTCTCCCTGCTGAGACCCTTTCTCACCCACAGGAGACCCTGACGCAGGCGCCTCCTCTCCAGTAGCTATAGTTATCTCCCCCGCGTCTCCAGAAAAGCCCCCCAGGACACAAGGTGCTGGTTGATACCTGTACTATACCTACAGTACAGTAGCATGGACTGGCACTGTTATGTTAACCACTAGCCCTTTTCTTAGTCACTCACTGCCTCACTAATATCTTCCTGTTCTCCCAGGGATGGTTTAATGTTGCTTGTATGCACAGATCTAGTATCAGCTTACCCTCCCCCAATCCTAAAATGAACCGTCAGGAGTGAAAATGCAAGGCTGACCTTAGATCAACATGTAAGGGAACTTCACTGTTGCTTCTGTCCCACATGCCTTGGGCTCGCTGAATGGAAACGCAGCCTGTGGGCGTCCTCACCTTCTTTCACTCTCACTCACGCTTTACCACTTCCAGGTCAGCTGTCACATGGAGGCACTGAGCTCTCTGAGCAGCACTACTGTTGACTGTTTCACGCATGTGCCAACTAATGTCCACGTTCTCTTGACTGTTCACCTGTGGTGTCTATTCAGTTGATATTTTCTGGATTTTCAATTCTTTCCACTAACTGCTGTGCCTGGCTAAGAATTGGAATGGCTTTGGTCTGGCCCTTGATGTTCATGTATGCCTCACTTTTATATCCATGGCTGATCAAAAACTCATGCTCTCTTGTCTCTCTGCAGCAGACACATAGGCTGCATTTAAACAGGCAGCCCAATTCTGATATTTTTTCTACTAATTGGTCTTTTGACCGATCACATCAGATCTTTTTCAGAGCTGTTCTGATTGGTCAAAAGGCCAATTAGTGAAGAAAAAACCCTGAATTGCGCTGTGTGTAAACGTAGCCATAGTAAGCAATATGTTTTGGAACATCAGATTACAGTATCTAATCACAATACATCTAGAATCGTGAAAGTCACAGTACAATTCTGCACCAAACTATCGTGAAAATTATCGTACTGTGAGGTCCCTGGCAATTCCCATCCCTATTGATCAATGTTTGGTTTAAACATTGCCCCGCTAGTGCAGTATACCATAGACATGAGACTAAATGAGTGTTGAATATTAGCTGCCGGCAGGGCATTCGGACACTGCAAGAACCCTGCCCCTATCTCCCTCTTTCCTCTCCCCCATGCCCAGTCTCCAAGTGGTCCTCCTGTATAACTCCCTCATCCCTTCCTGTCTGTCTGTCCCTGCCTCCCCTTAGCTGACAAGCGCTCTACCTCCACCATGAACCTGAAACAGCCGGCCGATTCTGGCATCAACAAGCGCCTGTCCTCCTCCTCTGCCACCCTCATCAAATCACCTGACAAAAGTAAGTCCCTGCCCACCTTCATGCCCAGCCACTGTCACAGTTGTCGTCAACCTTGTTGACCCTCTTCTTCCTATGTCCAGGAACTGAGTGACAAGCCGATCAGAGGAGCATTAAGAGACTGGTAAACAAATGCTGTGGCTCGCTGTCTCTGATCTCAACCAATGACAAACCCAGCATGAACTTGTGATTCCATTGCATCCATTTAGTGCTCCCTTCCACTTTCTAGTGCAATTTGTGACACAGGGAAGTGTCTCAGAATCATAAGGAGGGGTGCCAAAGGATCAGTAATCTGTTTATGATCTACCTTCTCTCTCCTCTCTTCTTCAGTAGTCATTGTACTGTACCTTCCTTTCTTATCCTAATGCAGTTCATCCTGATTTGATTCACAAGGAATTGCACTGTTTCTGTCCTTTGAGAAGACTCATCATTCTGGTTCCAATCTAGGCTTGGGCAGTATAGCATATATACCATATACTGGGGTATTTTGAAATACCCGTGGTATGATTTTCAATACTGTCTCTATTTATTATTTTAATGTATTTTATTTATTTTTATTCACAAATCAATTGAGTCAGTTACATGGTATACTTGTTTACAAGGAGCACGTGGAGCCAGCTGACGTTTCCTAACTTGACGCCCACTGTTGAGTAGCACAAGAGGTGATCATGTTGCGCTTCAAATTCAATCCTATTGTTTTCCCGCTAAATATCTTAAATTATAGTTATAACTCTCAAAGTGCCAAATAATTTTCTCCAGTTCAGGGCTCCAGCTTTGCATTTGGTTTGCTAACTTGCTAGGTATAGGTGGCTCGCTTGCAAAGTCAAACTTTTGGGATACAGCAGGGACAATCAATCCCATCCTCGATCAATTGTGAGTAGCCTTTTGACAGTTTATATTTGAGCTGGGTGGTCTTTCCTAGCATTTACTTTGTTCTTTTGCGCTTGTTAGCATTTAGCTACCGTCCGCAATGGCAATTTGTTCTAATCAATATAAACAGTACCAGTCAAAAGTGTGGACACCTACTCATTCAAGGTTTTTCTTTATTTTTACTATTTTCTACATTGTAGAATAATAGTGAAGACATCAACTGAAATAATACATATGGAATCATGTACAGTTGAAGTCAGAAGTTTACATACACCTTAGCGAAATACATGTAAACTCAGTTTTTCACAATTCCTGACATTTAATCCTAGTAAAAATGTCCAGTCTTAGCACAGTTAGGATCACCACTTTATTTTAAGAATGTGAAATGTCAGAATAATAGTAGAGTGATTTATTTCAGCTTTTATTTCTTTCATCACATTCCCAGTGGGTCAGAATTTTACATACACTCAATTAGTACTTGGTAGCATTGCCTTAAAATTGTTTAACTTGGGTCAAATGTTTCAGGTAGCCATCCACAAGCTTCCCACAATAAGCTGGGTGAATTTTGGCCAATTTCTCCTGACAGAGCTGGTATAACTGAGTCAGGGTTGTAAGGCCTCCTTGCTTGCACACGCTTTTTCAGTTCTGCCCACAAATGTTCTATAGGATTGAGGTCAGGGTTATATGATGGCCACTCCAATACCTTGACTTTGTTGTCCTTAAGCCATTTTGCCACAACTTTGTAAGTATGCTTGGGGTCATTGTCCATTTGGAAGACCCATTTGCCACCAAGCTTTAACTGATGTCTTGAGATGTTGCTTCAATATATCCACAATTTTCTCCCTCATCTATTTTGTGAAGTGCACCAGTCCCTCCTGCAGCAAAGCACCCCACAACATGATGCCTCCACCCCGTGCTTCACAGTTGGGATGGTGTTCTTCAGCTTGCAAGCTTCCCTTCTTTTCCTCCAAACATAACGATGGCCATTATGGCCAAACAGTTCTATTTTTGTTTCATCAGACCAGAGGACATTTCTCCAAAAAGTATTATCTTTGTCCCCATGTGCAGTTGCAAACCGTAGTCTGGCTTTTTTTATGGAGGTTTTGGAGCAGTGGCTTCTTCCTTGCTGAGCGGCCTTTCAGGTTATGTCGATATCATTTTACATCATTTACATTTAAGTCATTTAGCAGACGCTCTTATCCAGAGCGACTTACAAATTGGTGAATTCACCTTCTGACATCCAGTGGAACAGCCACTTTACAATAGTGCATCTAAATCATTAAGGGGGGGGGTGGTGAGAAGGATTACTTATCTTATCCTAGGTATTCCTTGAAGAGGTGGGGTTTCAGGTGTCTCCGGAAGGTGGTGATTGACTCCGCTGTCCTGGCGTTGAGGGAGTTTGTTCCACCATTGGGGGCCAGAGAGCGAACAGTTTTGACTGGGCTGAGCGGGAACTGTACTTCCTCAATGGTAGGGAGGCGAGCAGGCCAGAGGTGGATGAACGCAGTGCCCTTGCTTGGGTGTAGGGCCTGATCAGAGCCTGGAGGTACTGCGGTGCCGTTCCCCTCACAGCTCCGTAGGCAAGCACCATGGTCTTGTAGCGGATGCGAGCTTCAACTGGAAGCCAGTGGAGAGAGCGGAGGAGCGGGGTGACGTGAGAGAACTTGGGAAGGTTGAACACCAGACGGGCTGCGGCGTTCTGGATGAGTTGTAGGGGTTTAATGGCACAGGCAGGGAGCCCAGCCAACAGCGAGTTGCAGTAATCCAGACGGGAGATGACAAGTGCCTGGATTAGGACCTGCGCCGCTTCCTGTGTGAGGCAGGGTCGTACTCTGCGGATGTTGTAGAGCATGAACCTACAGGAACGGGCCACCGCCATGATGTTGGTTGAGAACGACAGGGTGTTGTCCAGGATCACGCCAAGGTTCTTAGCGCTCTGGGAGGAGGACACAATGGAGTTGTCAACCGTGATGGCGAGATCATGGAACGGGCAGTCCTTCCCCGGGAGGAAGAGCAGCTCCGTCTTGCCGAGGTTCAGCTTGAGGTGGTGATCCGTCATCCACACTGATATGTCTGCCAGACATGCAGAGATGCGATTCGCCACCTGGTCATCAGAAGGGGGAAAGGAGAAGATTAATTGTGTGTCGTCTGCATAGCAATGATAGGAGAGACCATGTGAGGTTATGACAGAGCCAAGTGACTTGGTGTAAAGATATTGAACTCGTTTTACTGTGGATATAGATACTTTTGTATCTGTTTCCTCCAGCATCTTCACAAGGTCCTTTGCTGCTGTTCCGGGATTGATTTTCACTTTTCGCACCAAAGTACATTCATCTCTAGGAGACAGAACGTGTCTCTTTCCTGAGCGGTATGACAGTTGCGTGGTCCCTTGGTGTTTATACTTGCGTACTATTGTTTGTACAGATGAACGTGGTACCTTCAGGCGTTTGGAAATTGCCCCCAAGGATGAACCAGACTTGTGGAGGTCTTGGCTGATTTCTTTTGATTTTCCCATGATGTCAAGCAAAGAGGCACTGACTTTGAAGGTGGACCTTGAAATACATCCACAGATACATCTCCAATTGACTCAAATGATGTCAATTAGCCTATCAGAAGCTTCTAAATTTATGACATTGTTTTCTGGAATTTTCCAAGCTGTTTAAAGGCACAGTCAACTTAGTGTATGTAAACTTCTGACCCACTGGAATTGTGATACAGTAAGTTATAATTGAAATAATCTGTCTGTAAACAGTTGTTGGCAAAATTACTTGTCATGCACAAAGTAGATGTCCTAAACGACTTGCCAAAACTATAGTTTGTTAACAAGACATTTGTGGAATGGTTGAAAAACAAGTTTTAATGACTCCAACCTAAGTGTATATAAACTTCTGACTTCAACTCTAAAGAGAGCTGTGTCACAGCTTCACCGTTTCACCGTGGGTGTCTCCTCGTTGTCTCTCAGGTGCTCGTGTGAGGAGTTTGTCACTGAACCGGTTGCCTAGAAACAACAAAGTCGACCTAGACACTCAGCCCACTAAGGAAGGCAGAAAAAAGCTTCAGGTGGAACAGACAGGTGCATATTAAGCCCCCCCAGTACACCACTATCCTCACCCAACTCAGCCATCCTCTTCATGCTCCACACTCCATTTGATAGGTCTGAGCAACCATTGCCTGATGTGGCTCTGAAGCTTTTGACAACACCCTCATTCTGCACAGGAAACAAGCACCTATAGAGATGAACACAATTGATCTGGAGAGTACCACGTGTCTAGACATGTTTTGCTTGTTAGAGAAACAAATGTTTTCTTTAAGACTGAATAGTTGGCAGATGCAGGCTAACGTCACGGTGGTGCTAGACATCATGTATCCCTCTATCGAGAGAAAGCAAGTAATCAGATTATGATCATAGTGTCATTTAGCCACACAGTCCACTAAACATAGAATTCAAGGCATATTGATTTGTACTGTAATGAGAGAACAAAATTACTCTTAATGAAAACCATGTGTTTCGAGAGGCCCTTTCAGGGGAAATTGCTCCTGCCCCCTCTGTCCTTGATAGGCTGTAACCCCACTCTCCTGTCTGTAGGCCCCTCCCTGAAGAAGAGAAGCTCCTCCCTGACACGAGCTGGGGGGGGCAGAACGCCGACCCCCTCCAAGCTCGATAAGGGGACGTCAGACGACCAAGGTGGCTAGCATGAACCAAGTTTATTTTCTTTTCTTGTCCTTGTCTGCATTACTCGGGCCTCCTCCTTTTGTAATAACAAGCACGCATCTCCAACATTTGTCTGCTCATTCTCTTCACTCTTATTCAGCTCCTAGTACTGATTTGTATGCGCAAGCTAGGGAGGTTTAGGCAGTTCAGGCTACTGTTGGTGCAGTGCTTGTAAAATGCAGCAAGCTAGTGATTTAAAACTTCCAAACCGGCCTTCATCCCTTTCCTCCACTCTTTCCTCCTCTCTCTATAGGTGTGCTCTTTTCCAGCCAACACTACACCCTCGACTGCCCCGAACTCCTGCGCCTTTGTCTGTCCCTGGTTTTTACCAGGGGTTCTCTCTGGTGCCTCGTGTCACTAACACACCCTGCTCTTTCTCTTACAGATCTCTCCTGTATTGTTGCTCTCCTGTGTGTTTAACGCCCAGCTAATCTTGTCTTAACCTCTCCCCTCCACCCTTCTTACCCCCCCCCTCTCCTTCTCTCTCATTCCTTTGAGCTGCTAAGCACCAGGAATGGCTCCTAACTAACACAATGTTTTGTTTGTTGGTCATGTTGTGTTTGTTGTTTTGCCTGCAGATGACGTTTGTAAGCATTGGATTTGACACATGGTCTCGTGCACCGCGCTGTCTCTCGGTGCCATCCCACTGTAGCTCCTAGGGTTTAGAGAGCACTGACATGGCCTCTGTCTGTGTTAACCATATCCCACTGCATCCAACATACTGTATGTCAATGTGTTAACCATGTCCCACTGTATCCAACATACTGTATGTCTGTGTTAACCATGTCCCACTGTATCCAACATACTGTATGTCTGTGTTAACCATGTCCCACTGTATCCAACATACTGTATGTCTGTGTTAACCATGTCCCACTGTCTGTTACTGTATATCTGTGTTAACCATGTCCCACTGTATGTCTGTTACTGTATATCAATGTGTTAACCATGTCCCACTGTATCCAACATACTACTCTTGTAGTAGTTGTTCAAAGTGACTATTTAGAGTATTCTCATTTACAGGGTAAATAGTTTCTCAGTGATATGAGACGCCATGAACTGTTTAAACATCCTTTAGCCTTTTTTGTTTATCAACTCAAACTTTGAATCTCCCATACTGAGAGGAATCCCACAACGAGCCATCCATGTCTGTCCTTAACCTGGATCCTTTCACTAACCAGACAGGGAAAACTCTCCCATCCCCAACCGTTCCTAACCACGTTCCCTGGCCGACCCTGACCTCCAATCAGTCTGGAGCTTCACAGCTGGATCTGAAGAAGTTTAAGGGTCTGGCTCCATGCTTTAAGAGGCTGGCCCACTCTACGTCTAACATGAGTGTCTGCAACAGATGTCCCCTCTCTGTCAGGGAGCCTGAAGGAGGCCTCAACGCAAATCCCTTTATCCAAAGTGCCAAACAGGAATATAGAGCAACGGCCGATTTACTTTAACGTTTCTGTTGTTTATTGACCTTTGTTACTGGGATACTGGTCTTCCATAGGAACCAAGGGGGAACTGTCATCCTTCATTTCGTGAGATCAAGAGCTCTTGGTTTCTACTGTCAGACTCCAGGTCTCCTGCTAATATGTACACCACTGTGTATTCACATACAGTGCATTCTGGAACTATTCAGACCCCTTGACTTATTCCATATTTTGTTAAGTTACAACTTTATTCAAAAATTGATTGGAGCAAAAATAGAATGTTTGTTTCCTTCTGTTTCTACTTTTTAAAATTGTATTTATCACAAGTGCAATATTTAGGTGTGTGTGTGTGGGGTCACATGCGTTCTATTATAAAGGCTGTCATGACTAACTACAATATTAGTGTATTGTTTTTTTTCTCAAGATTTGAGTGTCATTTGCAGTCAAGTCTAGGGAAAAAATAACATTGGATTGCTTTCTTTAATTATTTTTTTTAGCTGTGACTTAGGTTCACATTAACCACTTTTATTTTACACAAAGAGACTGCTCATGTAGATCATATTCTTTATTGATTAGTTAGTTAAAGCCTGCATTTCCCCCTAGCAGGGATTTTTTTTGAATGTTTCGGTGCCAAAAAAAAAGTGTCACCTTTTTGGGCCCTCACCAGTTTTCTTGAGTCTTGGTGGTTCCAAACTACTTCAATTTAAGAATTCTGGAGGCCACTGTGGTCTTGGGTCAATGTTGTTGAAATTTTTTAGTACCCTTCCCCAGATCTGTGTCACGACACAATCCTGTCTCAGAGCTATACGGACAATTCCTTCAATCTCATGTCTTGGTTTTTGCTCTGACATGAACTGTCAACTGTGGGACCTTAGATAGGTGTATGTGCCTTTCCAAATCATGTCCAATCAATTGAATTTATCAATTGAATTTACCACAAGTGGACTCCAAGTTGCAGAAACATCGCAAGGATGATCAATGGAAACAGGATGCACCTGAGCTCATTTGAGTCTCATAGCAAAGGGTCTGAATACTTATGTTAAGTTAATTGTGTTTTTATTTTTATATATTTGCACACACAAAAATCTACAAACCTGTTTTTGCTTTGACATTATGGGGTATTGTGTGTAGATTCATTAGGAAATTGTTTTATTTAAGCCATTTAGAATAAGGCTGTAACAACAAAATGTGGAAAAGGTCCAGGGGTCTGAATACTTTACAAATGCGTAGTGGGCAGGGCCTGGAGTTACCATCTTGGTTTGGCAATTTCAATGTAAGACTTTAAGTTCTTGTTCTTTCCAATACAAAACACTGCTATAGTCTGAACAGTAGAAACCACTTACTTTGAGCCCTTAGCTCCATGTTCCCGGTACGTCCTATCCACCCCATAGCACACCCCCTCCTGTTTGTGGGCGGAGTTCACTAATACCCTTTTTACCCCTCAGCATCCCCTCTGCACCAGGAACACACCTTGATTAAACCTCATTTGTAGTACTCTTCAGTTGCTTGACACTCACTCTGGGTCTGTGTACCAATACTCTTTCCTGGTCTCCTTGTCTTCATTCCCACTGGGTGGAGTCGGTGAAAGGACTAGGTTTCCTCAAGGACTCCCTTTAAGACTATTGAGACACAGCCTTGGTTTCTTAAGTGGATTCTCTCCTGTGACTGGTTGAAATCAATCATATGGTGACCCCAAATCCCGCCCCCTTCTTTGTGTTGACCCCCCCCCCCACTCGCCTCATTCTTTTCTTCTTGTTTTGGCTTCTCCATATTTTGGGGGGTTTGCCTTGTTCCGGCCATGTAGCTCGCAAGCCCCTGGCGAGCCCCGTGGACGGAGGGTTCCTCAGTCGCCTTCTCATCCCCACCCAGGCATCAATAGCTAGGAGCAAGAGCGCCGCAGCCCTGTCCGAAGGAGGTGAAGCCCCAGGTAACCCCCACAGAGGAGACCCCCTGTAGAGAGTGAGGACCCAGCAACGCACAGGGACCCACCCCACTGCTGTCCTCCATTATATCACTAGATACAGTATAAGATAATTCCACCTCAATCCACACCCCTGCCCCCATTACATCACCAGTTAATAGCTATAAAACACCCACCCAAGGTCCCTACTATGCCCCTAGCTGTTTAGACATATCTCTATAGCCCAGGTCACTACTATGTCCCTAGCTGTATAGACGTATATCTCTCTAGCCCAGGTCCCTACTATGTCCCTAGCTGTATAGACGTATATCTCTCTAGCCCAGGTCCCTACTATGTCCCTAGCTGTATAGACGTATATCTCTCTAGCCCAGGTCCCTACTATGTCCCTAGCTGTATAGACGTATATCTCTCTAGCCCAGGTCCCTACTATGCCCCTAGCTGTATAGACTATGTCTATGTCCTAGCTGTATAGCCCAGGTCCCTGCTATGTCCCCAGCTGTATAGACGTATATCTCTCTAGCCCAGGTCCCTACTATGTCCCTAGCTGTATAGATGTATATCTCTCTAGCCCAGGTCCCTACTATGTCCCTAGCTTTATAGACGTATATCTCTCTAGCCCAGGTCCCTGCTATGTCCCCAGCTGTATAGACGTAGCCCAGGTCCCCCTATATAGCCCAGGTCCCTGCTATGTCCCTAGCTTTATAGACGTATATCTCTCTAGCCCAGGTCCCTGCTATGTCCCTAGCTGTATAGACGTATATCTCTAGCCCAGGTCCCTGCTATGTCCCTAGCTGTATAGACGTATATCTCTCTAGCCCAGGTCCCTGCTATGTCCCTAGCTGTATAGACGTATATCTCTCTAGCCCAGGTCCCCTGTATAGACATATAGCCCAGGTGCTATGTCCCTAGCTGTATAGACGTATATCTCTCTAGCCCAGGTCCTGCTATGTCCCTAGCTGTATAGACGTATATCTCTCTAGCCCAGGTCCCTGCTATGTCCCTAGCTTTATAGACGTATATCTCTCTAGCCCAGGTCCCTACTATGTCCCTAGCTGTATAGACGTATATCTCTCTAGCCCAGGTCCCTGCTACTGGCTCGGCAAATCCTTTGAAGAAAACTGGCCCTTTTCTGGTTTATTTTTTTTCTGGTGGTTGTCCAGCGGTGTCTATATTACTGTTGATGAGGCCTGCTTGCTCAGTGGTTCATGTCTTGAACAGAATGTGCTATCCAGTAAAAGTACACTTGAGATCACAGTTGTGCATACATATGTAGATGGGCGCCACACATACAAGTGCAGGATCTGCTCACATGCACTCACAGCTCAGACACAATTGGCTGGGGTGTGTGCAGAGTCTTGTCTGGGAGCTGGTTCAGTGTCTGAGGAGCCTTGGGAATCAGAGTTCATGCTGGGTGGCTTTGCACTAAGCTACTTTCCTGTGGGCCCAGTGCAGCCCGCAGCTGGTTGCCTAAGAGATTGAGTGTTTGTGCTGGTAACTGGTCAATGAACCCAGGGTGCTGGAGACTTGCTAGACGGTATTAAGAACTAGTCTCAAACCACAGACCAGCAGCTTACACTGACTCTGTATGAAAGACTTACTCACTTACTTACTTCTAGAGGGGCTAGCTACTGGAATACGCAGGGTTGTGGCTGACGTACATCATTCTCTGTGAAGGATTTGTCCTATTCAACTTTGGGGTTTTTGATTTGGATTGGATTCAAACTGCATATAATATTGTGTGTGGCATTGGCATACTAGACTAAGCCCCTAAAACTCTCTTTTAAAAAACAGAAAATGCTAGAAAGCCTGAAATGACCAGCCTGAAATGACAGAATATGATTGAATAGGGATGGGAATTTTTGCAACCTCATTATACCATATTATCACAATACTTAGGTGCCGATACGATATACACTATTGTGATTTTCACGATTCTATATGTATTGTGATTCGATATTCCAAACATTTTGCTCATCATATGTCTGCTGCAGATTCAAGCGAGCCATGAGAAAATGAGTTTTGATCATGGAAATAAAAGTGATGAAAACAATTTGGCTCAAAAAACAATATAGTTTTGGTGCAGGTCCAGCCATTAGAGCAAAATTATTGTGACATTGTCAAAAACAATATTGCTATATATCTCTCGCTCTCTGTAAATGTATACCCCGACATGTAACTACCAATTTTTTTCTCACCCATCACCATGAATGAATACTAGAAATGAATGCACTACTCCAGCGTGCTTGAGTGTTGCTATTGGATAGTGATGGTTTAGGGTGTTTATAGACTAATGTGTGTGTGTGTGAGCGCTGCCAGCGTTTTCTGCTTTGATGTGATTTTGTGACGGTGGTGGGTTGTGTGTCAGCTGTGGTGATGTGCTCATTGCCGTGTTGTCTGTGTTATTGCCGTGTTGTCCATGTGTTTTGCTATGAGCAGCACCGGAGCTTTGGCACCAATCAGGGGATACCAGTCTCTGTCCTTGCCTCTCTGCCTCCACCCTCCAGCCCTTCCACTTCCAGTTTTCCCCAATGCTTCAACAACCAACTGCGTGCTACCATAATCTAACAATAGGTTGTTTTGTGCTCTTATCCCGCAAACCATTGTCTTCCTCTCTTTGTACTCTCTCTCCATTTTTTTCCCCCATGCCTCCTGCTTTGCTCACCCAACTCGGCTGCTTCTACCCGTGCTCCCATTGGCTGGTTTCCCTGCGCTACGATGACTGTGTCCTTTTACCAGAGTGTCACCTGTGTCCTCGTTCAGCCTCACCCAGCCCCCTGCACCTGATGCAGAGAGGACCCGTGCGCAGCCGCAGCATCGACCGGCAGAAGAGCACCACCCTGCCCACCTCGGCCTCGGCAGACCAATTGAACCCCTCACTGGTGAGACGTCATGAATCTAGAAGACATAGAATGGACCAATGGAAGACACCGAATTAGTGGAGTGGTGCAAATGTAGAGCACTTAGAACTAATGTGTTCATGTGCACGATGACAACCTGTTAACTTCTTGGTGCACCCATCCTGTTAGCAGGATCATTTTCATCAACATCCGCTGAATTGCAGAGCGCCAAATTTAAATTACATTTTTTTAAACATTTTCATGAATTCGCAATATAGCAAAACACAGCTTAGCTTGATGTTAATCCACCTGGTGTGTCAGATTTCAAAAAAGCTTTTCGGCGAAAGCTATCCAAGCGTTTATGCTAGGACATCTCTCTCAGCAGACAAAACATTACAAACAGCTAGCAGCAAAGTATATTGTTCACGAAAGTCAGAAAAGCAATAAAATGAATCTCTTTGATCTTCGGATGTTTGCACTCACGAGACTCCCAGTTACACAATAAATGTTCCTTTTGTTCCATAAAGATTATTTTTAAATCCAAAAACCTCCATTTGGTTGGCGCGTTATGTTCAGAAATCCACAGGCCGGAGCGGTCACAACGGGGCAGACTAATTCAAAATAGTATCCATAAAGTTCGTAGAAACATGTCAGTTTTTTAAATAATCAATCCTCAGGTTGTTTTTACAATAAATAATAAATAATATTTCAACCGGACTGTAGCTTTCTCAATAGGGGTGAGAGAGAAAATGTCTGATCCAAGCTGCTCGCGCATGCAAAACACCGCTGGCACCCAGCCTTCCACTGATGCGATGTGATCTTTCTCGCTCATTTTTCAGAATAAAAGCCTGAAACTATGTATAAAGACTGTTCACGCCATGTGGGAACCATAGGAAAAGGAATCCGGTTGATATCCCTTTAAATGGAGGGAAGGCATGCAATGGAACAGAGGTTTCAGGAAAAACAGCACTTCCTGGTTGGATTTTCCTCAGGTTTTCGCCTGCAATATCAGTTCTGTTATACTCACAGACAATATTTTGACAGTTTTGGAAACTTTAGTGTTTTCTATCCTAATCTGACAATTATATGCATATTCTAGATTCTGGGCCTGGGAAATAGGCAGTTTAATTTGGGTATGTTTTTCATCCAAACATCCAAAAAATGCCCCCTACACTCGAGGTTAATGGGGTGTGATTAGGTTTCAATTTTAGCGACTTAGCAGTCGGCTATGCATGCATAGATTTTGTGTTCTTAGCAAGTACAGTCCCCTCCCAGGTCATCAAAAATAAATGAAGGAGACAGTGGAAATGTAGATCATGTAAAGGTGTGTGGGTTGTCTTTCCCAGAAGCCCTTTGGACACCAGGATTTAGTTACAGGAACATGGTGATAACACTCTCGCCAAACCTGCAATGATGTTGAACAAAATAACTGTATACAAATGTCACTCAGTTATATGCGTACATCCTCTATAATTTGCCAGTCAAAGCAGCCCTGTGGGTTATCCATCCATCCATGATACTGAGCTGTTTGCTCAGAATCCCACTGCTCTCTCACGACTCGGACATGTCGGAATTACATTGAATACCTTCATTGTCCATTGGGGAGAAGACCATTGTTCACTAGAGAAATGCTTCTTTCACTCTTGTTGCATTAGAGATGTTTACCAAACAATTCAGTAAGACGAGGTTGCCACTACTGCATTCAAGTGTTTTAGGTTCATTGGGCATTAGTAACGTCATGTTAGCCTCGAGACATGTTCCATGCAGCCTGAGGCAAGCTTTGATTCGTTCAGTGTCCTCCACTGCCTGGCTCTCTCGCCCTCTGTCCTTTCTCCATGGTCCTCCATGGATATGAAGGAGCGCCTTTGTCACAGACAGACAAAGGAGCCCACAACAGGCTGAGTACAGTTGGGAGTGGCTGGCTGTGGCTGGTTCAGGCCATGCAGAGCAGGACAGACAGACGGCGCAGGCAACACCCTGGGCCTATCAAATCAAATTGTATTTGTCACATGATATAGATAGATCTTACAGTGAAATGCTTACTTACAAGCCCTTAACCAACAATGCAGTTTTAAGAAAAGTGGTAAGTAAAAAAATAATAATTAAATAAAAAATAATTACAGCAGCAGTAAAATAACAGTAGCAAGGCTATATACAGGGGGTACCGGTACAGAGTCAATGTAATATGTACATGTACAGTAGGTGGAGTTATTAAAGTGACTATGCATAGATAGTAAGAGTAGCAGTGGTGTAAAAGAGGGTAGCCCTTTGAGCTGTTCAGGAGTCTTAACGCTTGGGGGTAGAAGCTGTTAAGAAGCCTTTTGGACCAAGACGTGGCGCTCCGGTACCGCTTGCTGTGCGGTAGCAGAGAGAACACTGACTAGGATGGCTGGAGTCTTTGACAATTTTTAGGGCCTTCCTCTGACACTGCCTGTTATAGAGGTCCTGGATGGCAGGAATCTTGGCCCCAGTGATGTACTGGGGCGTTCGCACTACCCTCTGTAGTGCCTTGCGGTCGGAGGCTGAGCAGTTGCTATACCAGGCAGTGAAGCAACCAGTCAGAATGCTCTCAATGGTGGAGCTGTAGAACCTTTTGAGGATCTGAGGACCCATGCCAAATCTTTTCAGTCTCTTGAGGGGGAATAGGTTTTTTGTGCCGCCTTCACAACTGTCTTGGTGTGCTTGGACCATGTTAGTTTGTTGGTGTTGTTGTGGACACCAAGGAAGTTGAAGCTCTCGACCTGCTCCTTTACAGCCCTATCGATGAGAATGGGGGTGTGCTCGGTCATCCTTTTTCCTGTAGTCCACAATCCTCTCCTTTGTCTTGATCACGTTGAGGGATAGGTTGTTATCCTGGCACCACACGGCCAGGTCTCAGCCTATAGGGAGGAGGTCAGTCTCATCATTGTCGCTGATCAGGCCTACCACTGTTGTTCTTGCAGTCATGAGTGAACAGGGAGTGCGGGACTGAGCACGCCCCAAATATTGAGGATCAGCGTTGCAGATGTTGTTACCTATCCTTACCACCTGGGGGCGGCCAGTCAGGAAGTCCAGGATCCAGTTGCAGAGGGAGGTGTTTAGTCCCAGTGTCCTTAGCTTAGTGATGTGCTTTTAAGGGCACTATGGTGTTGAACGCTGAGCTGTAGTCAATAAATAGCATTCTCACGTAGGTGTTCCTTTTGTCCAGGTGGGAAAGGGCAGTGTGGAGTGCAATAGAGTGCATCATCTGTGGATCTGTTGGGGTGGTATGCAAATTGAAGTGGGTCTTTGGTTTCTAGGATAATGGTGTTGATGTGAGCCATGACCAGCCTTTCAAAGCACTTCATGGCTGCAGACGTGAGGGCTACAGGTCGGTAGTCATTAAGGCAGGTTACCTTAGTGTTCTTGGGCACAGGGGACTATGGTGGTCTGATTGAAACATGTTGGTATAACAGACTGTCAGGGACAGTTGAAAATGTCAGGGACAGGTTGAAAATGTCAGTGAAGGCACTTGCCAGTTGGTCAGCACATGCTTGGAAATCACGTCCTGGTAATCCATCTGGCCTTGCGGCCTTGTGAATGTTGACCTGTTTAAAGATGTACTTCTCCTTAATGCAACCACTGTGTCAGATTTAAAAAAAGCTTTACGGAAAAAGCACACCATGCAATAATCTGAGTACAGCGCTCAGGCACCAAATCTAGCCATACAGATATTCGCCATGTTGTGGAGTCAACAGAAGTCAAACATAACATTATAAATATTCACTTACCTTTGATCTTCATCGGAATGCACTCCCAGGAATCCCAGTTCCACAATAAATGTTTGTTTTTGTTCGATAAAGTCCATAATTTATGTTCAAATACCTCCTTTTTGTTCACACGTTTAGTTCACAAATCCAAATTCACGAGGCGCAGGCACTTAGTCCAGACAAAGTCAAAAAGTTATATTACAGTTAGTAGAAACATGTCAAACGATGTATATAATCAATCTTAAGGATGTTTTTATCATAAATCTTCAATAATATTCCAACCGGACAATTCCTTTGTCTTTAGAAATGAAAAGGAACACTGCTCACCCTCACTGCCGCGCGCATGACTTGGCTCATGGCATTCTGCCAGACCTCTTAGTTAAGCAGCTCTTATTCGCTCCCCCTTCACAGTAGAAGCCTAAAACAAGGTTCTAAAGATGGTTGACATCGAGTGGAAGCCTGAGGAAGTGCAATCGGACTAAACTTACACTATCTTGGATAGGCAAAGACTTGAAAACCAACAAACCTCAGATTTCCCACTTCCTGGTTGGATTTTTTTCTCAGGTTTTTGCCTGCCATATGAGTTCTGTTATACTCACAGACATCATTCAAACAGTTTTAGAAGCTTCAGTGTGTTTTCTATCCAAATCTAAATATATCTAATAATATGCATATCTTAGCTTCTGGGCCTGAGTAGCAGGCAGTTTTCTCTGGGTACCTTATTCATCCAAGCTACTCAATACAGCCCCCCAGCCATAAGAAGTTAAAGGTCTTGCTCACATTTGCCAGCCCTGCCACATCCAACAAGCGTCGGAGCCGGTGTAGTACGATTCAATGTTAGTCCTGTATTGACTCTTTGCCTGTTTGATGGTTCGTCAGAAGACGTAACAGGATTTCTTATAAGCATCCGGGTTAGAATCCCGCTCCTTGGAAGCGGAAGCTCTGCCCTTTAGCTCAGTGCGGATGTTGCCTGTAATCCATGGCTTCTGGTTGGGGTATGTATTAGAGGTCGACTGATAATGATTTTTCAACGCCGATACCGATTATTGGAGGACCAAAAAAAGCCGAAACCGAAATCTTCCGATTTCAACAACAACAAAAATCACATTTTTTTTTTTTTACATTTATTTGTAATAATGACAGGAATATTTAATATTATTTAAATTATTATTTAATATAATATTTAAAATACGGAACGGTTCCATATTTCACTGAAATAATAAGTTTTTTTTCCGAAATGATAGTTTCCGGATTCGGCCATATTAATGACCTACGGCTCCTATTTCTGTGTGTTATTATGTTATAATTAAGTCTATGATTTGATAGAGCAGTCTGAGCGATGGTAGGCACCAGCAGGCTCGTAAACATTCATTCAAACAGCATTTTCATGCGTTTTGCCAGCAGCTCTTCGCAATGTTTCAAGCATTGTGCTGTTTGTGACTTCAAGCCTATCAACTCCCGAGATTAGGCTGGTGTAACCGATGTGAAATGGCTAGCTAGTTAGTGGGGTGCGCGCTAATAGCGTTTCAAACGTCACTCGCTCTGAGACTTGGAGTAGTTGTTCCCCTTGCTCTGCATGGGTAACGCTGCATCGAGGGTGGCTGTTGTCGATGTGTCCCTGGTTTGAGCCCAGGTAGCGGCGAGGAGAGGGATGGAAGCTATACTGTCACACTGGCAATACTAAAGTGCCTATAATAACATCCAATAGTAAAGGTATATGAAATACAAATCATATAGAGAGAAATAGTCCTGTAATTCCTATAATAACTACACCTTAAACCTTACCTGAGAATATTGAAGACTCATGTTAAAAGGAACCACCAGCTTTCATATGTTCTCATGTTCTGAGCAAGGAACTTAAACGTTAGCTTTCTTACATGGCGCATATTGAACTTTTATTTTTTTCTCCAACACTTTGTTTTTGCATTATTTAAACCAAATTGAACATGTTTCATTATTTATTTGAGGCTAAATTGATTTTATTGATGTATTATATTAAGTTAAAATAAGTGTTAATTCAGTAGTGTTGTAATTGTCATTAAAACAAATACATTTATTATTCAGTGTCTGCTTTTTTTTTTGGTCCTCCAATAATCGGTATCGGCGTTGAAAAATCATAATCGGTCGACCTCTAGTCAAGATTGATTGTTTTTTTTACAAGTTTAATGCAAGCAAGCAACTTACCATGGCTCCTCGCTGCCTGCACTCGCATAACAGGTGGTCAGCCTGGCACGCAATCTTATCGTGAATTGCAACATAATCGGCGTCCAAAAATGCTGATTACCGATTATTATGAAATCTTGAAATTGGTCCTAAATAATCGGTCGACCTCTAACTTCTACCCCACTAGAAGCAAACAGTTTAGAACTAAATTCACCCTGCTCTTTTACTAAGCAGTGTTCAGATAAACCCTGATTAAATAGTTATAGCTGTACACACACACCTCCTAAGTTTGGCATGCATGTCAGTTTACGTGTGTGACCCTCTGTGTTACCAGGTGTGGGTGTCCTTGCTGTGCCGGTCAGCATACCCCTCTTGTGGTACGGGCTTTTTATAAATGGATATATTTGAATCAGACTTGCCCACACCTGTGATGTTATTTAAAGCCTGCTGTCTGCTGCAGTAGGGGGGGACACTCTGAGACCACATGGGGAGACTCTGTGTCATGGATCAAGTGCTATCTGGTCATTCCATGTTCTCGATCCACTTCTACTGGTTCACTGTATTCTCATGAAGGGTTGCTGTTCTAGTGTTAATCCAACGTGTTATTTTAAGGATACCCTAGCCGGATGACGTAATGGACTGAATTGTCTCTCTCTTTGTGGAACGACAGAAGGAGAAACGGTTCTCGTCGCCCGGAGGGAAGCGCCCTGCCTCGCCCTCCAACATCGCGGGACGCCACCGCTCGCCCTCCCCTGCCACCCTCCCCGCCAGCAAAAGAACCCCCTCCCCCAGTGCAGCAAAGTAAGACATCACAGCTCTCCGCCAGAAAATGTGTTAACAATATTGGATATTAAACAATATTAGATGTTTCTTGTTTAATTGTGTACTATGAAATAGTTTAGATTTGTTGGATAGTTGATAAAACTGTCAAATCTTGTCTCCCCTCTACAGGCAAAGTCCCCGTAACCGTCCCCCGTCACCCGGAGGTACCAAACATCGCCCCCCGTCCCCTCAACCCAGCTCGGCCAAGCCCCCATCCCCTCAGCCCAGCTCGGCCAAGCCACCACCCATCCAGAGACCGGCCCTCACCCCGACCGGCCCCCCCACCCTGCGGAAGAAAGACTCCAAGCCAAAGGACCTGTGTCCCATCCAGGCTGTGGCCCCCCAGTCCCCAGAGCCCCCCCAGACCAGCTCAACACAGACTCCTGCTCCCACATCCTCCACTAAGACCAAAGACAAGGACGGTGAGCAAAGAGAACCTACAACCTCACTGAGATGGCCTTTCTCTCAGCTGAGTAAGCTATTTCCATCTGTTAGTACCACAGTCATGACATAAGGCTGAAATCTCACTTAAGTAAGGACTTTGCCGAGCTCAGATTAATCAAGAACCAACGCGGACAATCTCAGTGTTCTGAGACTCACTTTCTTTGAATAAGGAGAGAGGGAGCCTATACTGTAAGCCCCTGAGGCAGTGTGTTGGAAACCCTGTATTGTATTACTGAGTTCCCATAAAGAGCATCAGCCTCTGCTCTGTCCTCTATCCGGATGTATTTAAATGATTTATGGCAGTGATCATCAACTAGATTCAGCAGCATATTTCTTTTGTTGAGTGGATGGATCGGGGGCCAGAACATAATTATAAATGATTTGTAGACTGCAAATTGACCGCAAGAAGCCCAAACCGATATAATATGTATGTATATGATCTCTGTTATACGTGGAAATACTTTAAGAGATTTCCCAAATTAAATTAACTTGGACCTGATTTCCTGGTATGAAAAACAATATACAAATATGTCCAACAGAGGGCCAAATAAAAACGTGCGGCCTGCCAGTTGGGGAACCCTGATCTATGGCTTAATAGCTGTTTCAACACAGTGTGGTAGTGGGCTCCTGTGCGGTTCATTAGCAAGGGAAAGGGACATGGCAGCCCGAGCAGCAGCTTAGTGTGGAGCTGTAAATGCTCTGTGAACCAGCTGTAGTTCCATGCTGTTAGCCCTAGAGGTCTAGTACCCCCTTCTGGTTCGAGTCCTGTACTACTACTGTATAACTCATTAGGAGATAGTTAAGGAGAGGGTTAATGGATTGTGTGTGTGTGTGCGCGCTGAAGGCCCTCACTGCTCCCAATGGGACTTATTCTGCAGTATATATTTTTATGACCAGCAGCCACAGAGATGGCTGTGTCGCTCTCTGTGTGTCGCTCTCTGTGTGTCGCTCTCTGTGTGTCGCTCTCTGTGTGTCGCTCTCTGTGTGTCGCTCTCTGTAGTAGTGCTATGGCTGCTGTGTGGTTATTATGTTGTGGCTTGGTTATGTCAAAGGTTCACCCATTTTTAATGTTTTGTGGTTTTAGTGCATCTGAGTGATTTATCAATTCCCTGGGTCATTTCATGTTTTCATGTGTATCTGAGTGATTGGCGGTGAAGCAGGCAGAAATCCATAGCGTTGTGATAGAACTTCCAGTGTAGTGATAGCGACTAAGTTGCAATATTCCTACCTGGAGAATTGTCATTTATTAACAGAGGGTCTAGCACATTATTTCTGTTTGTCTGCCTCTTTAGTCCAGGGTGCATTGCATGGCGACGTTGCCAGAGATATTATAGAAAGGAGATAGGAATCCAATGAATGAAGGAATGTATATCGCCCCACCCAGTAGACTTTTGACCAATCGCGTTCACGTTGTCATGCTGTGTCACGCGGTTGCTAAGCTAATCGTCATGCGATCCCTTCTCAGCCTATTTTCCTCAATGCCACGATTCCAAAGCTATACGATACTATAGATGGCAAGTTAATTCTCACATCTCAGAAAAGATTTGTAATGATGTACTTCTTGTTGACGAAATTCGTGCTAATGTTGGGTTTTTGAGCTAGTGACCCAAAAGACTCCCATTCACTCCTTGAAGGAGAGCACACTATTGACGTTTCCCATCACCTCAAAGGTATATCGGCCGTTGTGAATGTCAGACTACTGTGAGGCACATCGATCTGCAGGTTGAACCTGGTGAGATTGTAGACTCCTAAATTGATAGTGCAGTTTGTTTAGGCGATTTCTACAGCTAACTAGCTACTTTGCATGCTGATATTGTCTTTCGAATTTGTGTGTAGCTACGTTTGCTAGCTAGCTAGATAGCCAGCCAGCCCATAAAGAGAACATTGCATTGTGGATTTTGTAGTCGACTTGAGCTGCAACCGATATCCACAACAATTCTCCTTGTTGCTACCAGCCTTCATTATAATGCTGAAATGAAACATTTGTTCACAAAAAAATATTGTTCTCACATATTAGTGTTATTTAACACTCTAAATTAAAGCAATGGTTTTGGGTGGATTTTTTCCTTTTAAAGAAACAATACATTTACTAACCTCCTGTGTGGCTCCTATCGGTCTCTCAGAGAAGTCCATGGCGGGCACCAACTCTGCAGCCGAGGCCGCCATGATCCTTGCCGAGAACCGCCGTCTGGCACGGGAGAAGAAGGAGAGAGAAGAGGCACTCCGAGTACTGAGAGAGGAGGAGGAGAAGTAAGGAGGCATGCTGCTAGAACACTTTCAGGTGGTCTCCATCTTTCTGTGGGGGGGGGCATTGACCTTTCCTATCCTATCTACAGGCTGAGGAAGGAGGAGGAGAAACGCTTGGCCGAGGAGGCACGGTTGAAACGCCTGGAGGAGGAGAGGAGGCTGGCGGAGGAGAAGAAGAAAAAGGAGGAGGAGGACGCTCTCATGGCCGAGGCAGACCGAGAGAGACTGGAGGCTGAGGAGGCCGGGAGACAGGCTGAGCTACAGAAAGAGGTAGGGGGACACACATTGACAGTGTTGTTGGTGTCATTTTATAGTTTGATTGGTTGCTTGTGATTGACCACTTGTTTGTCCAATCGCAGCGTGAAGAGGCGGAGGCTCAGGCTGCAATTGATGCAGAGAAGGTCCGCGTTGAGAGGGAGAGGGTAATGGCCCAGAACCATAAGGAACGCATGGAGAGGAAGAAGGTGGGTGGAGAATCACCATCACATCATGCATGCTTGATCATACACACTGCATACGTTGACTGGATGTTTCAGTAACCTGTTCATCATGCACACTCAGTGAAAATAGCACCTGCATCCACACCCTGTATACCAACACTTGAACGTAAAGGCAGCCCAACCATTCAAACATTTTATAACTTGTTTTATATTGAGCATGTCTGCAGGGTGTAATTTGCCAGAAGTTGTTCACGTGAATCTCCCTGTTGCTCTTCGACTTGCAGAGAATTGAGGAGATCATGAAGAGAACCAGAAAAGGGGACCAAGAAAAGGTGAGTTCACATTTCTCAGGCTCTGATATCTCCATGGAAACTGCTTTCCACAATAGCCAAATCAGCTGGCTTAAAACATCCAGTAATCCTCCCACATACTAGTTGATACATATTTTAACTGACGCTCTGTCCATGTGTCCTGTGTAGGGAGGAGGAGATGATGATGATGATGAGGATGAGAAAGACATACAGGATGAAGAGGGAGAGGAAGAGGGCGAAGAAGAAACCAACTGTGTCGAAACCAAAGGTAACTGTCCTCACTTAACCATCCCTTTGACACAACGGGGGTGTGTGTGTGAGACAGCTGGGCAGTATGGGCAAAAATCCCATAAATGGACTGAGTTATAGCGATAAATAGAACTAACTTTAATGAGTACTTGCTACTTTAGATGTAACCATCAACTGTCTTGTTAGAAATTTCCCAAATTAGCAGACTTCTTTAATTTCAAACTTCACATTTCTCTGGTATAGGCCATTTATCCCAGTTATCGATATCAGTAAAATGCCTTTGGTAAGTGGTCGTTGTTAATCATTTTCAGTATGTCATCCCAGCTCCAGCGTGTGTTAGGGGTGTGAACGTTTAAACATTCAAATGTTTAAACAAAGTTGGGATCCTTATAATTACGTTTTTTTTATACCAAATTTAAATCACAATGCAATTATCTAATTATTATAACATATTATTTTCTGTGTTATAGCCTAACTAGATGGTTGGCTATGAAGGCCTGGAGAATGTTGTCCTTTAAATAAAAACAGAGTGTGAGGGGCCAACTTTAGGCTACTTTGGTGAATTTGCAAGGCAAGAAAATCAAGACATTGTGAGACAGATTTCCTAGACATTCTTTCAGCCTGCCCCCTCGTCCCTCTCTCTTACCCTGGCTTGCCTGATCTTGGCCAGAGTTCTGTATATGATGACGAGACACTCATGTCTCCACCCTAACAATGGGAATTGTTGTCCCAAAGGCGGGAAAGCAGGTGACAAGCTCAGGTCCAAAATAAATAAGACCTTTTTGGACAGATTTTGGCAAGAGTGAAACCTCTCTTCCTCTGTCTTTGCTAATGATGCAAGTGTGTGTGTGTGTGTTCAGTCTTCGGTCTTTTGCACGTAGAATATCCTAGCCAGGACCTCCCGTGTGGCGCAGTGGTCTAGGGCACTGTATCACTGTGCCACCAGAGACTCTGTGTTTGAGCCCAGGCTCTGTCGCAGCCGGCCGCGACCGGGAGGTCCATGGGGCGACGCACAATTGGCCTAGCGTCGTCCGGGTTAGGGAGGGGTTGGCCGGAAGGGATATCTTGTCTCATCGCGCACTAGCGACTCCTGTGGCGGGCCGGGCGCAGTGCACGTTAACTGGGTTGCCAGGTGCACAGTGTTTCCTCTGACACATTGGTGCGGCTGGCTTCCTGGTTGCGCACTGTGTAAACTGTCGTGGCTGAAGCAAAGAAATTGTGGGATACAGCTTTTGATTGCGATGGATAGGACATTGCAATGGAAAGACCTGCCTATAATGGATGCTGACCTACCTATACTGATGGGGATGACTGTCTGGTGGCAGCTTACTGATGGATGCCTAGTGCACGGTTCTTGCCTATACTGATGGATAGGCCTAGGTTCTGACTGTCTGGTGGCTGACCTGCCTATACTGATGGATAGGCCTAGTGCACGGTTCTGACTGTCTGGTGGCTGACCTGCCTATACTGATGGATAGGCCTGATGGATAGTGCACGGTTCTGACTGTCTGGTGGCTGACCTGCCTATACTGATGGATAGGCCTAGTGCACGGTTCTGACTGTCTGGTGGCTGACCTGCCTATACTGATGGATAGGCCTAGTGCACGGTTCTGACTGTCTGGTGGCTGACCTGCCTATACTGATGGATAGGCCTAGTGCACGGTTCTGACTGTCTGGTGGCTGACCTGCCTATACTGATGGATAGGCCTAGTGCACGGTTCTGACTGTCTGGTGGCTGACCTGCCTATACTGATGGATAGGCCTAGTGCACTGGTGGCTGTTCTGACTGTCTGGTGGCTGACCTGCCTATACTGATGGATAGGCCTAGTGCACGGTTCTGACTGTCTGGTGGCTGACCTGCCTATACTATACTGATGGATAGGCCTAGTGCACGGTTCTGACGGTTGACCTGCCTATACTGACTGACCTACCTATACTGATGGATGGTGTCTGGTGGCTGCTGACCGTGCCTATACTGATGGATAGGCCTAGTGCACGGTGCTGACCTGCCTATACTGATGGATAGGCCTACTTATGATGGATAGGCCTAATTTGTCTTGGTTTTAACGGACACAGATACAAAAATGGCAGTTTAAACTTTAAGAAAAATTGTCCAGGCGTCACATCCCAAGTGAGTGCATACACTGTATGTGATTGACTTGTCTGTTTGCACAGACACCACTCCTGTTTGTGAGTGTGCATATTGAGTCATCTGCTTATTTGTCCCCGCAGACAACGAGTCAACCCAGCCCGGAGATGTTGCCTTGGAGACGGATGACCTGGAGCGTGGACTGGCCCGCAGTGAACCAATGGGAGTGCGGGAGGAGCCGTTGGGATGCGTGAACGGGATACCGGAGGCAGACAACAAGGAGAACAACAGAACCACCGCTGAGGGGCCTCTGGCTGTTAGGTATGACACACACACCCACACAAAGTATACCACTCCCAAATGCTCTAGACACAATGATATAGGATTATTTTTGGCTATAGGCATCTTTCATTCACTCCCTCTCTCCCCTCCAGTCCAGTGCCTAAGGTTTGTTCAGTGGGGGGCTCAGAGTTCCTGAATGAGGACTCTAACAAGCTGGCCCCGGGGCTGAACGGTAAGCCTGGCCCCTGGAGCTTCGAGGAATTCATTGACCTGGGCGTCAACTCCAAGGGCCGTCCCCTCATCGATGCTGACGGCCGCAACCAGGGCCTCATCGACTGTGACGGGGCCCCCAATGGACCCAGGGTGGCCTTCGAGGACAAGGGGGCCCCCGTGTCCACCCTCCACCCCTCCAGTCAGCCCATTGAAGCCCTGTCAGGTGTGAGAGTTATTTTGGAAACAACTGTTTGTATAGTTGATTTATTGTTACTGTACTGCACATGTTGTATAGAAAAGTGAATTGCTTTATGGATGTCAAATATTGACACTTGTTCTCTTTGTATCTTTTTCTCTTTAGAGATGTGAGGCTGCAGCTCTCCCTTCAGAGGCCTGTGAATATTGCACTTCCAGAGTTCTTGTCCAGCTGAGCTCTAGACCCCGTTACCCCCTCCACACGTACACACCCGCCCTCAGCCAGAGGAAGAGCACAGGGGTTGAGGGGGGGACAGGGACTCCCAGAACGCTAACTTTGCACCCCCACCACATGAAAAGAAAAACATATATATATATATATAAAAAGAGAAACAAAGCTTCAGGGGAAAATCTCTATTCCTCCTTCAATGTGCTCACTTCAAGGGCTCTCATCCTCCCATACTTACAACAGTTGACACTTGGTTATTTTTTTAAATGTTGTTTTGTTCATACTGTTGTTTTTTAAGTGTTGTGCAGAGCGTGCGACGTAATTTATTAATTTTGTTGTCTTCGTTAGATGTAATTGCTGTTATCTCATGTCTAGTTTTAGGGGGGTAGGCTGGTTTGAGAATATTCCAGGACCTATGTACATAACACTTTGCTATATGATCGCTAGTACTGATTGGTGGGCTGGGGAACCTGGGTATTGTAGTCTCTCAGGGTCTGCCTACATGATCCCTAAGTATCTCCAGTGGATAAGGGAGTATTTACACGTGTGTTACGACTTGCCGGTTCCCAAACCAGAAGCGGCACTATGTAACTCTAATCCCATCCTACCCAAATTGTAATCCGACCTAGAATTCTGGATTTGTCTGGGTCTGGTAAGACTCTCCAGGTCCTATTCTCCCATGGTTTACCCCTATGCCCCAAAGGGCTGGTCAGAGCCCCTCCGCCTTCCCTTGCCATCTCCCAGCAGTCCCTCACTCCTGCACTTCTCCTTATTGGCCACTAGGGGGCACTCAGGTCTATGAATCAAACAAATGGTTTTATGAAATGACTGTTGCCTACTAACCTAAGGTAGCAGGCATAAAATAAATGCCTGAGTGGGGTCGTAAGAAACCGGAAGCATCCGGCTTTCAAACTTCGCCTCTTCTCAGCTTTTCCCCTGAAAACCGGATGCTTCCGGTTTCTTCCGGCACTGCTGAGGGTGGTTGCCTACTATTTCAAATTTACAAACGGAAGGATGTAGGAATTTGACAAAGCTGGTGATTTAGTAAATATTTGAACTGTTGCTGTTAACTTTCGGTTCCTGGTCTTTAGGTTTATGTCCTCAGATCTTGACATGTTATGTTTTTACATGTATGTAGACTTAATGTTTAACTAACTCATATCAATTTTGAATTTAATTGCATCCTGAGCGCTGAGGTATAACTTGACCCCCAGCAATGACTGCATGAATTTATACACTTACCATATGAATGGCTATAGCCTGTAGTGGATTAACGTGTGTGTGTTGGTTAATTGCAGTCAGACGAGGTCCATGAGTTTCATTTTACGTCACTCTTCTCTAAGGGGTGTACTAGTCCAGAAACTAACTTGAATGGTTGGAAGTTTTCTCTTACGATGCCCAAAGTTCCTTTTTCTAGGGCTAAAACGCAGTTTTGACCTGGCTGTAGATGTATGGAGTGTCTCCTACATTCGCTGTCTGTCTGTCTAGCTCGTTCCATACAAATTCCAGTGCTTCTCCACTAAGCTTCTATGTTACTTCTCCTGGCAAAAAAAAAAGTGTTTCAAATATTTGTGTCATAATTTGGCTGTCTGTTTATATACAATATACGAAAATACATTTCCTCTTATTTAAGTGTTATTGTATTATGTATGTAATCAGTATTGGGCCAATGCGTCTGTGGGTGGGGTACTGCGAATGGATGTTACTTTATTTAAATGTTGGTTCTATTAGACTCGTGCCCTTTGCCAGGGTAGTCAGTGCTGTTACCCTATGGTCTGTTCTAAATTAAGCCCTGTCTCCTGCCCTCTAGGCCCTTTAGTAGATTGGATTGGTGTAAGCAATATGGTAACAATTCCACAAGGTGAAGCTATTATATTGCTTATACCTGTCAAATGCTTACAAAGTGCCAAGGGATAGGGACTAAGGGTTGGTGTGGAATTGAGTCAGGTCCGGTTTTGGTGTTACCCAGGAGGCTACAGGAAACCCTCCTGTTCTCCAGTACTCTGAGCCTAGGGCAGGGGATCCTCATACTGTAGAGGGAAGATGTCTGTGCACATTGATTGAGGGCATTTTGTGAAGTTGTGACTTTCATCCCCCAACCACCTCTGACAATCGCCTTGGTCTCCGACAGGGGTGGACTGAGGGGTGGAAATGTTTCAGTGCTTTATCACAGTGTGAAAGTTTGCAGTCATATGGTGTCTGAAGGTGAACTCTGACTACTGCGCCACACGCTTCTCTGTATAGCAGCAGTGTGACGGAGTGAATCTACCGCTAAATGATGGAGATGGGAGCAAATGCGATTTGGCCAGTCTTGTTCTTGTCTGGTTTATGGCTTCTTTAAAATCTGTGTCGAGAAGCTTGAATTCCCTATGCTTGAATCATCCAAACGGAGAGGTTTGGGGACCTTTTGTTTTTTGCTTCATAATAAATCTGTTGACTCTGTCACATTTAATAAACCAGAAGGTTTCTCTGAAATAGCTTTATATTTTACATACCTTATGTCTGGACTTAGACCCATGAGCTTAGCTTTGAGAATGTAACTTTAACTAAACAAACAAGCCCTTAATCATTTAACATGCTTCTCTTTCTGAGGAGAAGCCTTTTTTTGTTTTCATGTGCAACCAGTTTTATTATTCATCACAACATAAGACACTTTGCACTGTGGGAGGTTTTCCACTACTTGAAAGGGTTGAAAAGCTTTCTAAAATGAATTACACAGGGTTGACTTGTCACCAAGAAGTAACTTTACTGTATAGTCCTGTTCCCGAGGTGTGTGTGTGGTATTCTGGAAAGAAAGTTCTCTCTCCTCTCCGGTCTCCTCCCATCCAGGCCTTTTATGAACTCCACACCTTGACTTGACTAACCTTTTATCTTTTCAAAGTGCAGGGGATTGCTGTAGACTTGTTCAATATGAAACGCTTGTTCCTTGGTCAGGTCTACATGTGCTTAGTTAATGGCAGTGGCGCTGGCACATCCAGTCACGGATACTGTAGATCGGACCAATGCAGGACAGTCGCTGATTTGATACTAGAAATGTTCCAGGTCCTGTTAAGTTTTTTAATTCCGATCCCTTTCTGCATCTGTGGGCCTGAATACAGAGCTAACTGTTCTTAATTGATCTCATGATTCAGTGGCTATGACGGTAGAATAGAATGCCTTAGATTGAGAATAGGCTGTATTTTTATTTTATAGTAATTAATAACTAATCAAATGTGTCACGTGTCCTTGCGTCGGCCATGACAATCATTCTAACCGACCAGGGCTACAATGTGAATATCAATAGCTGTTCCAGACCCTAACCCAAGCCATGTCCACAAATTATATTTGTAAATATATCTAAAGTGTTCTGAGAAGATATGAACTGTTAAAATAAAGTTTTGCTAAATAAAAGTAGGCGTTTTTGTTATTTCTGTCTAGCAGGAGAAAATACTCAATTTATCACTTGCCTTTATTGACCCATCATAATGTGCATTCTCATCCCGAACTTTCCCTCCACGTCAGAAAGTTACAGTATGAGTACATGATTAGATTACTATCTCATAACACCACTTGATACCTACAGATGACCTAGTTTGTCCATACTGGTTATTACAAGAAGCGTTCGTTATATGTGAAACCCTCATACGTAACTCTGCAAACATCACTTCAGAGGTGCCGTGACTGATTGTATTTAGTGAAGCTAGTATATAATTCGAGAAGCAATGTGAAGCATTGTAACATGTAATTGCCATATTAGTATTACCAAAGCAGTGTTCCAGTAAGGCAGTGAAAATAGCATTCCCTAATATGGCTATGCAGTGTTCAAGCTTGTTAGTATTGCATATCGAAGGCCCACAAAAGCAAACCAGTTGACGTGTGTTAGTATTCAACAATGACAACACTGGAACAAGATTCTAATTTGGCTGCTGTTCAAATTCACTCAAGTAATTGACCTTTCTCTAGTTTTAACCCTTGGATTGACCTCTCAACTTTAGTTGGCACTAATTTATGTTCCTGACCCTGTCAAAACATCTCAACATGAATGACAGAACTTTTTGGGCATCCTGGCTGGCTGTGCTCACAGCTTCTTGGCACAGTCAGGGCAGTAGATGTTCTCTCCGTTGATGACAAAGCGCTTGTTGGCCAGGGAGAGGGAGCATTTCTTGCAGTTGAAGCAGTACTCGTGCCAGGAGTGACCCTCGTAGTTCACCACGTTGGTCCCATGGCCAAACCCTGTATTATGGGTGATGGTATGTGGAGCAGTCAGCGTAGTAATGGACCAGATATGATTACCAGTGCTGCTTACAGTCAAAATATAATCTCAACAAAACAGAATATCATGTAATTAAAACCTTTATCATAAAAACAGAGCATCTGTCCATACAATAATATCAGGTATACATGTTCATGTAAACTCTGTGTGGGTGACTGACCTGTGATGGGGTTCTTGCAGCCGTTGCACTGCTTGGCAACGGAGGTCTTGTAGCAGTCCACACAGTAGACGTGCTCCTCGTGGGAGGTGAAGCGGGTTCCGGCCAGGTTCTTACGACAGGTATGACACACAAAGCACTCAGAGTGCCATGGCTGATCCTGGTAGCTTATACCACCTGAAGTTATGGGCTGAGGGGAGAGAAACATCATGTTAGTTCTATTGGAAGACAGACTTATTCTGTATGAATAATAACAGAAAGCATTTCCTTTAACTTGTACCTTGCGAATACTATAATTAGGTCTACTGTAAATTACACTGTCATAAGGGACAGATTGAAATGCATTGGAAGGAGTAGTGGTCCAAAATAGGGGAGGGTTGTCAATTTTATTTATTTACTGTTGAAAATGTACAGTTGAAATTGAGGTGAGGAAGACTGTTTCAGGCCTACCAGAGTTACTCCTGACATAAAGAAAAGCATGTTGTAGCATGCTGCCGGTATCTCTCTCTCTGGGGTATATAATATTAATATCAAACGGTGGACATCTATGCCTTTAGGCCTTTGCATGCAATGTCCTGATGCATCTGGTGCTCAAATCTCTGACAGCTGAACCGTGAGGTGGACAATTATTGTTTTCGGAAAAGTAGCCCCCCCAAAAAAAGAGGCTTTAAAGTTTTGCATATGCTACGCATCGAAACACAAGGAATGGTGCTTCTGTAATTGGTTCTCGTCTTTAAGGGCACGTAAATGTGGCTCATTTGGCTAACAAATGTTTCTTGGATGTTTATTGATGGCGCTGACTGCGCCAAGTCGGATCTGAATGCATATAGATGTCCATTAAATTTTCCAATTGTCCAGTAAATTAAAATCTTCCCTGTCATGTTGTCCGGTGCCAAATATTCCTAAAGGAAACTGAAATGGCATATTGTTTTTATGAAAACTTTAGAATATTCACATCAATCTGTCTACAATCAGAAGGAAACCTAGCTATAGACACCCTAAAGACTCTGGCAAGTGCGCTAGTCCAGTGTCACTTTGATTCTGTCTGCACATCATGGTTCACCAGCAGCCCCAAACATCTAAGGATATAGACCAAGAATAAAGAACAGGTTACCAGCCAAACAAGCGTGTAAGAATTGAACTTAAACTCCCTCCTCATACTCATCTGGAGGTTGAGCACTTTTTTGTCTGTATCTCTGTAATTAAATATGTATTTATGTCAAATATAGGGACCACAATGGAAATAGGTCCCTGACTTTATTGTGCAATCCTGGCCACTATTAACATGTTTGTATATATGTATTTTATTAACTGATAAATCAGATCAATCGATCAATTCAAACTGTGCAGCGGCCAATTGATGAAAGGGACATCTGTTGCAAAACAAGAAGTTTAATGACATTCAGAGATTCAAGCAACGCCTTCGATACTGGGTAAGCCTACAATGTTGGGAGGGATGCATTTTCTGTTTGTTGACACAGTCTATTTATTGTGGTGTTGAAAACCATGATATTGAAATGCTTGAAGTCGGTATACTTTGTTTATTGGTTGTATGGGGTATTGGCACAGAAACCTGTTGGTGGAAAATTTGTTGCATATACACTGCTCAAAAAATAAAGGGAACACTTAAACAACAATAATGTAACTCCAAGTCAATCACACTTCTGTGAAATCAAACTGTCCACTTAGGAAGCAACACTGATTGACAACATATTTCACATGCTGTTGTGCAAATGGAATAGACAACAGGTGGAAATTATAGACAATTAGCAAGACACCCCCAATAAAGGAGTGGTTCTGCAGCTGATGTTTTGGTCACTTCTGAATGCTGGCGGTGCTTTCACTCTAGTGGTAGCATGAGACGGAGTCTACAACCCACACAAGTGGCTCAGGTAGTGCAGCTCATCCAGGATGGCACATCAATGCGAGCTGTGGCAAGAAGGTTTGCTGTGTCTGTCAGCGTAGTGTCCAGAGCATGGAGGCGCTACCAGGAGACAGGCCAGTACATCAGGAGTCGTGTAGGAGGGCAACAACCCAGCAGCAGGACCGCTACCGCTGCCTTTGTGCAAGGAGGAGCAGGAGGAACACTGCCAGAGTCCTGCAAAATGACCTCCAGTAGGCCACAAATGTGCATGTGTCTGCTCAAACGGTCAGAAACAGACTCCATGAGAGTGGCATGAAGGCCCGACGTCCACAGGTGGGGGTTGTGCTTACAGCCCAACACTGTGCAGGACGTTTGGCATTTGCCAGAGAACACCAAGATTGGCAAATTCGCCACTGGCGCCCTGTGCTCTTCACAGATGAATGCAGGTTCACACTGAGCACATGTGACAGACTTGACAGTCTGGAGACGCCGTGGAGAACATTCTACTGCCTGCAACATTCTCCAGCATGACCGGTTTGGCGGTGGGTCGATCACGGGGCGGCAGGGTAGCCTAGTGGTTAGAGTGTTGGACTAGTAACCGAAAGGTTGCAAGTTCGAATCCCCGAGCTGACAAGGTACAAATCTGTCATTCTGCCCCTAGGCTGTCATTGAAAATAAGAATTTGTTCTTAACTGACTTGCCTAGTAAAATTAAGGTAAAATTAAAAATGGTGTGGGTTGGCATTTCTTTGGGGGGCCGCACAGCCCTCCATGTGCTCGCCAGAGGTAGCCTGACTGCCATTAGGTACCGAGATGAGATCCTCGGTTGAATGATCCCTTGTGACAGACTTGACAGTCTATGCTGAGTGCCTGCAACATTGGCCCTGAGTTCCTCCTAATGCAAGACAATGCTCGACCTCATGTGGCTGGAGTGTGTCAGCAGTTCCTGCAAGAGGAAGGCATTGATGCTATGGACTGGCCCACCCGTTCCCCAGACCTGAATCCAATTGAGCACATCTAGGACATCATGTCTCGCTCCATCCACCAACGCCACGTTGCACCACAGACTGTCCAGGGGTTGGCGGATGCTTTAGTCCAGGTCTGGGAGGAGATCCCTCAGGAGATCATCCACCACCTCATCAGGAGCATGCCCAGGCGTTGTAGGGAGGTCATACAGGCACGTGGAGGCCACACACTACTGAGCCTCATTTTGACTTGTTTTAAGGACATTAAATCAAAGTTGGATCAGCCTGTAGTGTGGTTTTCCACTTTCATTTTGAGTGTGATTCCAAATCCAGACCTCCATGGGTTGATAAATTTGATATCCATTGATAATTTTTGTGTGATTTTGTTGTCAGCACATTCAACTATGTAAAGAAAAAAGTATTTAATAATAAGAATATTTCATTCATTCAGATCTAGGATGTGTTATTTTTTTGAGCAGTGTATTTTATATAATAATGAATATTGCATCAAAATGTTTAAAATGTGATTTTTTCCCCCTGGCTGATCATTGTCCGCAGCCGGCTCTGATGGTAATGTAATGAAACAGGAGAGTGAGCTCGTGTGGTGGTCGGTGAACCATCAACCTTCTGGCCTGTAGCCCTAAGTCAATATCCTCATGAATAAAGACAAATTCACTACAGTTATTTGTGGTAGTAAACATACTTTAGATTTAATTCTATGATGGGAAGGATGTTCAATATATTTTACGGTACAAGAGGAGGGTCATGTGAAAATATTTAAATTTGGGGAGGGGGGTGCATTTTTTTAATGACATCTTGAGTTGGACCATTACTATCTAATAAAAAAATCATCTGTATTTGGGTGTGTGAAGGGGAACATTTTGTTATTCACCTGCTTGCAGTGGAAGCATTTCTTGGCAAACTTCTTGTCATGGCACGGGCCGCAGTAGATGTCCTCGCCCTTGTTCAGGAAGCTCTGAGCGCGGATTGGCTGCTTGCACTCAAAGCAGGTGAAGCAGTCCTCATGCCACACCTTCTTCTTATACTCCACGTTCTGTGTGCCTGGCAATCCAAGATACAGAAGAATAGAATAAAAAAACCCTGTCTCATAATGTGGGAATTGAAAATGTCAACATTGAAAATGTTAACAGCAGCCACGTGCACAGTGCTAGGTCACTTTAAAGAAAAGATGAAGAAGTGCGTTATGGTTAAGCCCACCTGGCATGACCACCTTGTAGCAGGCCTGGCACCGGTTGCCATCCTCGCGGGAGCCACACTTGCCACACATGATCTTGCCGTCGTCCCTGGCGCTGAAGGGCTCGTTGGCCAGGGGCTTGTAGCACTTGGCACAGCGGAAGCAGTCCTCGTGCCAGTGGCGGTTCTTATGGTTCAGCTCCTGGACAGGAAGGGGGGGAGAGGGTCAAGAGTAAGATACATTAATACACACGGGCTTCATAGACACCTCATTAAACTGAGCCTCATTTCCCTATCAATTGTAGGCCACGGTATTCAGAGGAGTTTGCCAGAGAACAGAGTATGTCCATCTGGAAAGAATTATTAGCATTGGAGATTAAGTGAATTTGAGTGCAGCGTAGCATGAAGGACTGACAGCCAATACAGGCAGACTACAGCCATGGTGAAGCAATCCTACGGGGTTAGTCAGTAATGATAGTGTCTATCAGACAAGTGTCCGTGACTGCATGTTGACTGTTATGTTGTGGATCTGCTGCTCATTGAGGAAGAACAGATATGAAACACTGGTCTTAATCTGGACATATGAACGGAAGCCAGTCAGCCTACTGAACACAAGCACGCACACTCACAAGGACACTCCAACACACAGACACACAATACCCACCTTGGCATCAGCCCCAATGGGGCGACGGCATTCTGCGCAGGTGTTGGCACAGAGCTTGTCGAAGCACTTTGTACACACGTGCTTCTCATCCTTCTTAATATACTTCTTCCCATGCAGGTTGTCACGGCAGTAGTAACAGTCGAAGCGTTCAGTCATGGTGGAAGTAGCGTAGCTCCTGGGCCCTGTACCAACACACACAACAATCACATTTACTACTGGGGATCGAGTCACGTGTACATGATTAACTCGTCAAATTAATTGATTGACAAGTAAATAAACGTCATTGGAGATGAATTGACTGGAAGCACGTGAACTGTCAAGGCTCTGGTTCAGCTGGATGTGATGTCTCAGAGTCACCACAGGGTGGCAGTGTAGGTTACATTTTGATTGAGTCAACCACTACCGACTTCTGCAATACGGATTGAATAGAGCCCTAGATCTCAATATGGTCCGTGTGGGTCTAAGAGAAAGTAATACCTACATGACTTATTCATCATATTATTAGACTACCATGATCCTCAGCTATCTGCAACCCTGCCCTGAGTCATTCCAAAAGTCCTCCCCTTTCCATAATCCAACATCCAAGCTAAGAGGAAGATATATTCAAGCTGGCATCCCAGCATGTGTTCTGTCCTCTAATCAGAACCAGCCAGGTGAGGGGCTTAGCACCGGCATGCCAAACAGCTGAGGGAAGTGGCACACAGATGTCTGCCTGTCCTGAACAGAGCTTTAGCATGTAGTCATCACTCCATGTCGGACTCAGCCCCACGGGGGGCTTTGCTGGAAAGTTTAGGCCATATTTTTAGAGTGCCTGGCTCACTCACTACAACACACCCCATCCAACCAACTCCATTGGCTGTTAGTGTAAACAATAAAGTCCCCCTGCTCCTCTCATCAACATACCAACATTCCCATCACAACGGGCAGAGACCTAGCTGTTCCCTGGAAGAGATTGGTGTGTTTATATGTTTGTGCTCTTGGGTCTCCCTGGAATGAACTATGAACTTTCAGCCTTTTACTTATGTGTCATCTAAACTACGCCAAAACTACCAAAGGTCAATCAAACTGGATCTCTATGCTGGGGTTAGCCGTTTGGGAGCCAGAGCAAAAATATCTGTGATTTATGAGACACAACAGATGAGATATTATTGTGAGTTCTCAAGTATCTTAATCCAGTTGAATAAAATGAGTGTGATGGAGGGAAATACTAACAAGGGAATGACATTATATCCTGGTAGCCATGGGAACACTGCAAATATTTACGAACGCCAATTGGTGCTCTTCGAGGTCTCTGGGGATGTGTGTGGTGAACTGAACGGGATGAGTTACAGACACTGTGGTATGTGCTCTCTCCCAGCTGTAGTGTCTAGTGAGGATGGATGGGTGGGTGGAACAGGGGAAAGAGACAGGCTTGTCTTCAGCTGTGCCAGAGGGATAAAAGAGGCAGCCCGGCTTAAGCCCCTATGCTGAGTCACCGGTGAGTCATCCCCATTCTTATCTCAGTGGTACGAGCCAGCCAGGATCAGTCCAACAGAATCTAACTTGCAGGATTGGATCAGTGGCTTGATTATGGGGAGTAGGGTAGCAAGGTATCACAGTCTCAGAAGCCCGAATCCATCTAAAACTGAGTAAACATGCATTCCATTCTGAGTGTATAAGCACTGTGCACTTGTTTCAGGGACATCACTGGGGTCGAGCTTCCTGCCATCCAGGACGTCTATACCAGGTGGTGTCAGAGGAAGGTCCTAAAAATGGTCAGACTCCAGCCACCCAAGTTAGAGACTGTTCTCTCTGCTACCGCACAGCAAATGGTACAGGAGCGCCAAGTCGGAACAAAAGGCTCCTGAACAGCTTCTACCCACAAGCCATAAGACTCCTGAACAGTTCATCCAACCCCCTTTTTTCCACTGTCTCTATGCACATTCACTGGACTCCACTCACACATACTACACTGACACTTAAACACACACACACACACACACACACTCACACATACTACACTGACACTTAAAAAAACACACACTACACTGACACTTAAACACACACACACACACTACACTGACACTTAAACACACACACACACACACACATACTACACTGACACTTAAAACACACACACACACTCACACATGCTACACTGACACTTAAACACACACACACACACACACATACTCCACTGACACTTAAACACACACTCACACATACTACACTGACACTTAAACACACACACACACTCACACATACTACACTGACACTTACACACACACACACACACACACACACACATACTCCACTGACACTTAAACACACACTCCCACACTCACACACACACACACTCACACACACTACACTGACACTTAAACACACACACACACACACACACACACACACTCACACATACTACACTGACACTTAAACACACACACACACACACATACTACACTGACACTTAAACACACACACACACACACACTACATATGCTCACACAAAACACACACATGCATATTGATGCCACACTCACACACAGGCACAGTTTCACACTCTTTCACTCTCTTCACATACGCTGCTGCTACTTTGTTTATTATCTATCATGATTGCCTAGTCACTTTTACACCTATGTACATATTACCTTAATTACCTCAACTACCACATATCCGTGTACATTGACTCCGTACCGGTACTCCTTGTATATCGCCTTGTTGTTGTTATTTTATTGTGTTACTATTTCCTTTTTTATTGAGCTAATTGTTCTTACTTTTTAACTCTGCATTGTTGGGAAAGCGCTCATAAGTAAACATTTCACAATCATGTCTACACCTGTTGTATTCAGCAAGTGACAAATAAATGTTTGATTTGATTTGATCTAGACCCACAAACTCAGAGGAGTGACTTTTGAGGACACTGTGGGTGCCACTGTGCCACCGTGACCATTATGGGTCTAGATTCCTAATAAAAGGGCAGAGTAATTAAACGCTAAGCCCTTCAGCTACCGCCAATCACATAGCACCCCCTGCAGAAACAGCTCTGGTATGCACCAGCGCTCTGTAGGAGGGGTTGGAGTATACCACTTTGGTCCCTGGGGTGGGAAGCACTCTACAGTGGAAAGAGTAAGAGAAAGAGCACACTGAGTGGTGAACCAGGATGGTGCCAGGGAGCCTGGCTCTCATCTCTCACTGATGGCAGATCAAAGCCAAACGGCTCCCAAAGAGAGAGTTATGGAGGTCAGGCAGATCAACTGTTAGTATCTCCCATGTGATAACTCTGTCTGACTCATCATGTACCAAATCAATATTAAATGAAACCTCTTTGATTCACTACTGACAGCCTAAATGATGCTGTCCCAAGGACTTCCACGAAGTACATTAATCCTGCTGTAAATGGCATTGCCTTAAAAAAGGTCAAACTATCCCTTTTCTCCCCAAAAACACGTTCAACTTCTTTCTACCTCTATGGACCTTTCTGCTCCCTCTGTTGTGTCACAAGACCTTCGTTCTCTTTCCACCAAAAAAAAAAAATCAATAATCAGATCAAGTACTCCAGGTTCCCAAAATGTTTTCAATTCTGACCCACTAAACAAACCCATGTTTCTAACCAAGACCCAAGAGGAACTTCCCACAACCCACCAGTCAGTCTCTGACCGGACTTGAGAAAATCTCCCCAAACCACCACCACTATTCCAGCACTAGGTATCAGTAATGGAATAAAATAATCTATCATAATTATTTACCTGAAAGTCTGTAAGCCATGTTTAGGTCCAGGTAAGAGAGGTAAGGACAGAACCAAGGAACGGAGGAGAGAGTAGCATCCACACAGGGTGATCCACACACCAAGGTATAGGCTATATATACACCCCCTCTGATCCACGCCCTGAGGCTAACAGCTGCCCCTCACCCCGACACCCCTCACCCCCTCACCCACACCCCCTAACCCCACACACAAACCCAACCATGAACCATTCCATTTTAGGATATGCATCAAAAGAATAGAGTGTAGGGGAGGGGAAGAGGGATTCCAAAGCTCTGGAATGAGGACCACGAGGGACAACAGATAGTAGACCCCCACTACCCCTATGATATTTGTTTGTTAGTGTGTAGAATGTGTTTGCAGTACGTGAATGGATTAATATCAAGCACTGAAGCACTGCAACCGACCAGCATGTTGATATCATTACTCAGTGAAAGGCATTGTGCAAACAGGCTGAGTGTCAGTCAAACCTTCATTTATGGTTTGTTTATTTAGTAACACTTTATATTACCATAAACACTTAGAACATGGTGGAAGGCTTTATAGGAAATATGAAAAAATGTGTGCGTGCCCATGTTGCGTCTGCCTGTGTGTGTGTCGGTACTCCCATAACTCAATGATGTATTCTCAAAACTATGTCCTAAAGTGCTCCCAGCCAAGGTTATTCAAGGCACACGCGGGTAATACATTTTCAAGCACTTTGTTTTTCAGTGTTGAATACCTCTGTGACCTCAGTGGCTCTCAGCAGAAATATTTCATTGAAAGTAGCGAAGACGACATTTGTAACACCAGAGGGACCATCAACTCGACTCAGCCGCGGGACGTTTTTCCCCCCCTGAGGGGATGGTCTTTGGGGCCCGGAACATAATTACTGATCATTTGTAGACTGTAAATTGAACGCAAGAATTCCAAACAGATATAACATTTGACTAAAACATAATCATTTCAAATGTTGTGTACGATCGCATACACTGAGTGTACAAAACATTAGGAACACCTCCTCTTTCCATAACATAGACAGACCAGGCGAATCCAGGTGAAAACTACGATCCCTTATTGATGTCACTTGTTAAATCCACTTCAATCAGTGTAGATGAAGGGGAGCAGACAGGTTAAATAAGGATTTTAAGCCTTGAGACCATTGAGCCATGGATTGTGTATGTATGCCAGTCAGAGGGTGAATGGGCAAGACAAAAGATTTAAGTGCCTTTGAACGGGGTATGGTAGTAGATATCTCATGCACCGGTTACAGTGTGTCAAGAACTGCAACGCTGCTGGGTGTTTCATGCTCAACCGTGTCCTGTGTGTATCAAGGACATCCAGCCAACTTGACACAACTGTGGGAAGCATTGGAGTCAACATGGGCCAGCATCCCTGTGGAATGCTTTCGACACCTTGTGGAGTCCATGCCTCAACGAATTGAGGCTGTTCTGAGGGCCAAAGGGGGTGCAACTCAATATTAGGAAGGTGTTCCTAATGTTTTGTCCACTAAGTGTTTATCTCTCTGTTATGTGTGAGAAGACCTTGGAACATATTTCCAAAATGAACATTTTGAGATGATTTTCTGGTGTTTTTACAGTCTTTTATGTCCAAAATAAATCAATAAAAACTTGCGGGGCCAAATACAATCCCCTGTGGGCCGCCTGTTAGGGAACCCTGCCATAGACAGACAGTACAACAGTATTAACTCACATAAATAAGGTTTGGAGGAGAGGGAGGGGAAGAGAGAGAGACAGAACAGAACAGAAAGGGATTGGAGGTAATGACGGAAAATTGGGTGAGGAGGCCAGTAACTGGATTGAATAATCAGGACTCATCATCAAGTCAATGACCTGAGTAAAGAGATCCCCATTATTTATTGTTGCCCTAATGAGTCTACCATGTCTCTGCACTTAAATGACATCCTATCCTTTGCAAAGATCACTGCATTTGACTAGAGCCCTATGGACCATGGTCAAAAGCAGTGCACTATATAGGGAATAGGGTGCCATTTAGGACAAGAACCATATAAACCAGGATAATAAAAACACTAGGCCAGACAGAGGACAACAGATCCAACAGGAAGGAAGAGAATGCAGTGGATGTTTGTTTAAGGCATCTGGTCGTACTTGCAGATTTGATTTGTCCCATTACTGAGGATCGAACATCATGTTTTTTCATTCATTGCCTGTCTGTTTATATCATCTGTCCCTCAAACTAAACCCACAGAGAAGCATTAATGATCAGGCAGCAGCCGTGGACACCACATCACACCACTTAAAGCCCCCTGAGGAAGAGTCCCGTCTTCTCTCCTCTGTTGAGTACATATATAGGATCTTCATTTGAGCCAGTTTGCTACAGCAGGAAAATAATCCTGCAGCAACAGGAAATGTTAATTATTTTGTGGATTATAATGAATGGACATTTTTGTCGGGTTGAGGTTTTCGTAACCGAAAATCAAGTCCAAAATGTCCATATTCAGAAGCCTTTTAAAATCTCAAGCACATTACAAGTTTAACATTTACTGCGCTGCAGGAAATTTCTCCTGCAACAGGGTGATCAAATGTAAATCCTACATCTGTATACCCATCCCCCATACCCCCCCTTTCTGCCTTGTACAGCCTCCATTAGTTATTCTCTTCATGTTTCTCTCCTCTCTCTCCCTCTACCTCTCCCTTCATCTCTCCCTCTACCTCTCCCTTCATCTCTCCCTCTCTCCCTCTCTCCCTTCATCTCTCCCTCGACCTCTCCCTTCATCTCTCCCTCTACCTCTCCCTTCATCTCTCCCTCCACCTCTCCCTTCATCTCTCCCTCTACCTCTCACTCCACCTCTCCCTTCATCTCTCCCTCCACCTCTCCCTTCATCTCTCCCTCCACCTCTCCCTTCATCTCTCCCTCTACCTCTCACTCCACCTCTCCCTTCATCTCTCCCTCCACCTCTCTCTTCATCTCTCCCTCCACCTCTCCCTTCATCTCTCCCTTCATCTCTCCCCTCATCTCTCCCTCTGTCTGGAACAGGCAGTTGTTTTGTTGATTAAAGCTTTAAAGCGGTCTATGGTTTAGTACTGTACAACAATATAAATCAGTGTTTGTGTTTTGTGTGTGTGTGTTTGTGTGTGAATGTGCGTGTGTCCGTGCTTATCCATATGCACATGCGTGTGTGTAATGTAGACAGCGGTGTGACAGGCTCATTTGCAGGTACTGCTGATGAGACTGTGCTTACTATCCTTGTAGACAATAGCAGAGGAACGCACGCCCACCTGCAAGTCCCTTAGGTCCTGCCCTATACAAGACAGAAATAGCACCACACACTCACCCTGGCTCCATCAGCAAAAACAAACCTCACCAGAACCACAAAGAGCTTTTCCAACTACAAGATGTACTTGTTTAGTTAAAAAAAAAAGCCATACAGACGTGACACATACTGTAGGAAAATTGACTACCTTCAGTTTCCTATCTTTGTAATCTATTGTGTCATGTTGCAGTGTGTCAGCCTGTCCAACAGAGATGGGGACTCTTTAAAGTCTGAAATACATTCAGAGTTCTCGTGCATGGAAAGCTATTTCCCACACAAATGAGATGTAATGTGTGTTGATGGAGTGTTCCTCACTCTGGGGTGTGGCGTCAAACTCTACTCTCTCTAGGAGAGATCAAAGAGGCTGTTGGGAGGAAATCCTGGCAGCAGTTCTGTAGTGGTGGTGGGGGTGATGGATAATGTGAAAACTCTGTGCATTAACATCACATATCTAACCAGACAGAGTCTAATTGCTCATGTTACCAGGCGGTTTCAACAGGACGCCTGGAGTGGACTATCTGACCAGAAGCAGGAATAGGGCCCATGCCTCCACAACCTAAGACCACCAGAGCCCTGTTCCCTGTGAGACAGACAGATATATCACTGAGGTCCATTGGCAACAGGCATTATTCATCTGGTGTTTGACTTGTCAATTACACATTTTCTGACCAACAAATGCCAGCCTCTGATCATGATATAAGAGTTAATGGATGGCTGTTATAGCCCAGACAGAAACAAAAGGACAGGCTTTCCAATGGTTCATTTCTCAGAATGTCCCCTCTGTGTGTCTCTCTGAGTTCTGTTATGACTCAGTCACCATCTGTTCCTGGTCCCGGGCAGTGGACAGGGTAGTGATAGGGCCATCTTATCTCTGTCAGGGGAGTACTAAAGTATTACTGACTCACCACCACACACAGGGAGACGGTGACACAGCCACGGCACTACTGTACATCAACACACATTACCTAGCAACAACAGACGTGCGGGGAGAGTTGTGAGGTGTAGACTGACAGGGTCAAATATGTGTGATTTCTGAGTGGACACGAGCCTAAAAGGCCACGGCCATTTTGTCAACAAATTGACATTGTCACATCTCACAACAGGACGTGGCACTAACAAAATATCCACAACACTCGATTCCGGAATGACTCCTAGTTGTGCACAGAGGTGTGTGTGTGTGTGTGTGTCCATCAAGGACAGCAGGGCACCAAAAAGGTGGGGTAGGTGGGGGGATTACTGCATGTGTGTCCTTTTCCATTCAACAGCATCCAAACTTCTTCTCCCATGATGCAGAATTCAGACACACACACACACTCATTGATTCAGACTTCACGGTGGGCAGACCAACACTTCAGGCTCCCTTTGCTTCTGCATGACTCACAGCTCTCTGGAACTCTGCAAAGGTCAACTGCTCCAATAGCTCAGTCTGCTCGGTTGATAGGGATGGATAAGCCTGTCCACAATATATGTCAAGTTGACAAGATAGGATCAGTAGGACAATGGAAAGAGCATGTAAAGAAGGACAGACTCACTTGTTCAATAGGTGTGAGGTTCCCACTGACTTCATCCGTCCTTATAGGCCAGCAGACCACACTTAAAAAGCGGTAAGACTCCAAGATGCAGAATATGGTTACATTCACAGTCATGGGATGGATAAGTATGATTACATCAGGTTAGGGTTTGAAGAGGGACACACAGCTAGTGGGAAAGAGGGAGATCTGGTCTGGGAGAGGGTTATGAGCTCTCTCTTTCTCTACCTCTTTACCTCTCTCCCTCTACTCTCTCTCTCTCTCTCTCTCTCTCTCTCTACCTCTCTTTCTCTTAATTCAATTCAATTTAAGGGGCTTTATTGGCATGGGAAACATATGTTTACGCTGCCATAGCAAGTGAAATAAACAACAAAAAATGTACAGTAAACATTACACTCACAGAAGTTCCAAAAGAATAAAGACATTTCAAATGTCATAGTATGGCTATATACAATGGGCCAGAAAAGTATTAGGTCAGCCACCAATTGTGCAAGTTCTCCCACTTAAAAAGATGAGAGAGGCCTGTAATTTTCATCATAGGTACACTTCAACTATTACAGACAAAATGAGGAAAACAAATCCAGAAAATCACATTGTAGGATTTCTAATGAATTTATTTGCAAATGATGGTGGAAAATAAGTATTTGGTCACCTACAAACAAGCAAGATTTCTGGCTCTCACAGATCTGTAACTTCTTCTTTAAGAGGCTCCTCTGTCCTCCACTCGTTACCTGTATTAATGACACCTGTTTGAACTTGTTATCAGTATAAAAGACACCTGTCCACAACCTCAAACAGTCACACTCCAACTCCACTATGGCCAAGACCAAAGAGCTGTCAAAGGACACCAGAAACAAAATTGTAGACCTGCACCAGGCTGGGAAGACTGAATCTGCAATAGGTAAGCAGCTTGGTTTGAAGAAATCAACTGTGGGAGCAATTATTAGGAAATGGAAGACATACAAGACCACTGATAATCTCCTCGATCTGGGGCTCCACGCAAGATCTCACCCTGTGGGGTCAAAATGATCACAAGAACGGTGAGCAAAATTCCTAGAACCACACCGGGGGACCTAGTGAATGACCTGCAGAGAGCTGGGACCAAAGTAACAAAGCCTACCATCAGTAACACACTATGCCACCAGGGACTCAAATCCTGCAGTGCCAGACATGTCCCCCTGCTTAAGCCAGTACATGTCCAGGCCCGTCTGATGTTTGCTAGAGAGCATTTGGATAATCCAGAAGAAGATTGGGAGAATGTCATATGGTCAGATGAAACCAAAATATAACTTTTTGGTAAAAACTCAACTCGTCGTGTTTGGAGGACAAAGAATGCTGAGTTGCATCCAAAGAACACCATACCTACTGTGAAGAATGGGGGTGGAAACATCATGCTTTGGGGCTGTTTTTCTGCAAAGGGACCAGGACGACTGATCCGTGTAAAGGAAAGAATGAATGGGGCCATGTATCGAGAGATTTTGAGTGAAAACTTCCTTCCATCAGCAATGGCATTGAAGATGAAACGTGGCTGGGTCTTTCAGTATGACAATGATCCCAAACACACCGCCCGGGCAACGAAGGAGTGGCTTTGTAAGAAGCGTTTCAAGTTTCTGGAGTGGTCTAGCCAGTCTCCAGATCTCAACCACATAGAAAATCTTGGGAGGGAGTTGAAAGTCCGTGTTGCCCAGCAACAGCCAGAAAAACTTCACTGCTCTAGAGGAGATCTGCATGGAGGAATGGGCCAAAATACCAGCAACGGTGTGTGAAAACCTTGTGAAGACTCACAGATAACATTTGACCTTTGTCATTGCCAACAAAGGTTATATAACAAAGTATTGAGATAAACTTTTGTTATTGACCAAATACTTATTTTCCACCATAATTTGCAAATAAATTCATTAAAAATCCTACAATGTGATTTTCAGGATTTTTTTTCTCATTTTGTCTGTCCTAGTTGAAGTGTACCTATGATGAAAATTACAGGCCTCTCTCATCTTCTTAAGTGGGAGAACTTGCACAATTGGTGGCTGACTAAATACTTTTTTTGCCCCACTGTAAAGTGCTGTCACAATGTGGAAATAGTGGAATGCGGAAAGTACACAAGGGGAAATAAATAAACATAAATATGGGTTGTATTTACAATGGTGTTTGTTCTTCCCTGGTTGCCCTTTTCTTGTGGCAACAGGTCATACATCTTGCTGCTGTGATGGCACACTGTGGTATTTCACCCAGTAGATATCAAATCAAAGTGTATTTGTCACGTGCGCCGAATACAACAGGTGTAGACCTTACAGTGAAATGCTTACTTACAGGCTCTAACTAATAGTGCAAAAAAGGTATTAGGTGAACAATAGGTAGTTAAAGAAATAAAAACAACAGTAAAAAGACACTGAAAAATAACAGTAGCGAGGCTATAAAAGTAGCGAGGCTATATACAGGCACCGGTTAGTTGGGAGTTTATCAAAATTAAATGTGTTTTTTAATTCTTTGTGGGTCTGTGTAATCTGAGGGAAACATGTGTCTCTAATATGGTCATACATTTGGCAGAAGATTAGGAAGTGCAGCTCAGTTTCCACCTCATTTTGTGGGCAGTGTGCACATAGCCTGTCTTCTCTTGAGAGCCAGGTCTGCCTACGGCGGCCTTTCTGAATAGCAAGGCTATGCTCACTGAGTCTGTACATAGTCGAAGATTTCCTTAATTTTGGGTCGGTCACGGTGGTCAGGTATTCTGCCACTGTGTACTCTCTGTTTTGGACCAAATAGCATTCTAGTTTGCTCACTTTTTTTGTTCATTCTTTCCAGTGGGTCAAGTAATGATCTTTTTGTTTTTTCATGATTTGTTTGGGTCTAATGGTGTTCCTTGTCTAGTAACTGATATGGGCCATACAGGAAACACAAGGCCCTCCAGTAACTGATGTGGGCCATACAGGAAACACAAGGCCCTCCAGTAACTGATGTGGGCCATACAGGAAACACAAGGTCCTCCAGTAACTGATGTGGGCCATACAGGAAACACAAGGTCCTCCAGTAACTGATGTGGGCCATACAGGAAACACAAGGTCCTCCAGTAACTGATGTGGGCCATACAGGAAACACAAGGCCCTCCAGTAACTGATGTGGGCCATACAGGAAACACAAGGTCCTCCAGTAACTGATGTGGGCCATACAGGAAACACAAGATCCTCCAGTAACTGATATGGGCCATACAGGAAACACAAGGCCCTCCAGTAACTGATGTGGGCCATACAGGAAACACAAGGTCCTCCAGTAACTGATGTGGGCAATACAGGAAACACAAGGTCCTCCAGTAACTGATGTGGGCAATACAGGAAACACAAGGTTCTCCAGTAACTGAGCCCACTGATCTAACATGTCACAATGTGTTCCAATGGGCATCCTGTCTGTGGATATTGGGTCCTGCTGCTATTGCTGGTGTGTCAGGCTTATGCGACTGGTTGATAAGACTAAACTTTGCATGACCAAATTCTTCATGAAGGCACAAATGCTCACTTTACAAACAAATGGAACTTCGTCAATCAGTCTGATTAGAAACAAGGGCTGTACAGTAAAGTATCATATCATTTATCTACCATATTCTGAAAAGCTATGGGCACTAAACCCAATCCAAAGATAATTATTTTGTATTTTATTGATTAAAATGGTGACATCATTGTAACAATGAAAGCCAGTCATAGTAGAGGAGGAGGAGCCTCTCTGTGTGTTCTGAGGCTGCTGCTGCTGGGAGAAAATGACATCATACATTTGACTTGGCAGCTGGCCAAACGAGTAAAGCGTAGCAGAGCTGAGGGCAACTTATTGTACTGTGTGTTTCCTAGAGGGATTTTGGGCTGACCTTGAATAAATAAAGGTGAAATCAAAATAAAAATAACCCACGGGGGAAAGGTAGGCTACTATTATGATGGTATTGTTGAGCACTGATGCTTTTGACATGGGCTCTGGGCCCTATTCAATTAAAACGGGTTTAATTTCAACTACAGGATATGTCCAAAACAGCATTATTTGCAGTCCAGTTTCTTTTTGTGTCCCATTGTAAACAGTACTTTGCCTGAGGTAGACAAATGCTGCTTATGACTTTTGCAAGAAACCTGGTTTCAGGGTTTGATTGAATAGTTGACATCATGCATGCACAGAACCTAATAATCTGTCTATAAATAAAGTTTTTCAGTGAATCATTTTTCCTTATGTCAGTAAAACTATGAAATTTGGAATAACAATCATTAGTAAATGTAATTTACTAAACTGTTCATGCTTAGACCATTAAAATCTGGCCACATGGGCTACAGTAAATGACCAAGTCACACACTCCCCATATGCATAAAGACACTCAGAAATCCTTGGTTTCATCTGAAATGTGAAAATCTTTACATTTTTGGTCAGCAAAATGTATTGCAGCAGCTACTTTACAAATAATACTTGTGATGAATGATTTCCAATAGGCTAAAATTCACTACGAATAAATAACAGCACATACCTCCAGGGAAGGGAAATGACTTTATATCACTGACTATTAAAATTCCAGCCCTCCTTATCAGACCTCTTAAACTGCTTCACCGCTATGCTGCCCACTACAAGGAATTTGATTCTGTAAACCAGCATTCAATGACGAAAATGCACATGCACATTGTGTCTAATGTTTTTTTGCATGGACCCAAAACCAAAATGTTACAAAAACTGACAACAAATTAAATTCAAACATGTACGTATGTCATAGACAACCGGAGTAAAGAAATATATGTTATAAAAAAACAAAAAAAGTTAACATTTTACGCACAACAGTCGTTCCACTGAAAAGTCAAAGAAAAACATTATAACATATTTTCACTAGGTTTTAGATTGTTTTTTACTTCTCAAAATATGGCATTTGACTCACCTATCTGCACACCGATGCGTCCAGCGGCAAGGTTTTTAGCGTGGAAATACCAGACGCTCCTTAAAAGCGAGTGGAGCTCAGAAAAAATAAACTGCAGGATATGATCCAAACCTCTCCGTTCATATCAACAATGACCTCAGCCAGGAATTTACAAGCTGTAGCTAATAGGTTCTCACTGGCTAACACCGGAGGTAATAGGGGTAATACTGTTGCATTCAAAAGGGCCTTTGCGTCACAAAGCGCAATAAGCTACTCTTTGAGAACAGGTATATGACTCAAGAAACTCAATAGAAGTGTGTCATGTTTTAGTATGGCCTGCATCTTTTGGTTTAACACGAGCCCTATGCTTTCTTCATTACATAGATAGATTGAATGGCCTCATTAGGAGGATGGCTTGTGCTGTCCAAAAAAAACCGAATGAAGGATGAACAGTTTGACATCTATATGTCATCTATGTTAACCCTACAGTGTGCATGCCGGTATTCCCCAGTGCATAAGCACCTCCATCTTTAGTAAGAAATATATTTTGCTATGAGAGATTGCAACAAAGATGAGTCACACTCAGCCTAAGTAGATACAGTAGGTGTATCCTTGCTTACCCTTCCTCCAGCCTGAACAGCTGTGTTACTACAAAGGTATAACACAAGTGAATATTATTTAGGGTCCCTTGGAATCACACAGGTTCTATCATGTCCGGTACTGTATCAACGACATAACAATAAACATATTTTCTATTCCTTCAGTCATATCGAAAGCATCATTCTGTCAACATGGATAGAAATGGCTTGGCTTTACCTTTGGCATTTATGGATGGGAAATCCCAGGGGGGTTCACACCCCCCTCCCAGTGGTTCTGTTACCCTGCTGGAAGTGCTCCTGGTTGGGCTGCCAGGTCCTGTAGGATTAGCTGTCTCAAGGGCACGGCAGGAGGCTTGGCTGGGAGCTCAGCTTTTGTAAGGATCTACAACAACAAAAAAGAAGCTAAAAAGCTAAAGTATCCAGAGAGACCTGGACTCAATTTACACTGAACAAAAATATAAACGCAACATGTAAAGCATTGGCCCCATGTTTAATGAGCAGAAATAAAAGATCCCAGAAATGTTCCATATGCACTTAAAGCTTATTTCTCTAACATTTTGTGCACACATTTGTTTACATTCCTGTTATTGAACATTTCTCCTTGGCCAAGATAATCCATCCACCTGACAGGTGTGGCATATCAAATTAGCTGATTTAACAGTATGATCATTACATAGGTGCACTGTGTGCTGGGTACAATAAAAGGCTACTCTAAAATGTGCAGTTTTGTCACACAACACAAGTTTTGAGGGAGTGTGGAATTGGCATGCTGACTGCAAGAATTTCCACCAGAGCTGCTGCCAGAGAATTTAACGTTAATTTCTCTACCATAAACAGCCTCCAATGTCGTTTTAGAGAATTTGGCAGTGCGTGTAACCAGTACGTGCAACCAATTTGGCAGTACGCCAGCCCAGGACCTTCACATCTGGCTTCTTCACCTGAGGGATTGTTTGAGACCAGCCACCCGGACAGCTGATGAAACTGTCAGAAACCGTTTTAGGGAAGCTCATTTGTGTGCTCGTCATCCTCACCAGGGTCTTGACTTGACTGCAGTTCCGACTTCAGTGGGCAAAAGTTCACCTTCGATAGCCACTGGCACGCTGGAGAAGTGTGCTCTTCATGGATGAATCCCGGTTTCAACTGTATCAGGCAGATGGCAGACAACGTGTATGTCGTCGTGTGGGCGAGTGGTTCGCTGATGTTAACATTGTGAACAGAGTGCCCCATGGTGGCAGTGGGGTTATGGTATGGGCAGGCATAATCTACGGACGACAAACACAATTGCATTTTGTCAATGGCAATTTGAATGCTGTGAGATACCGTGATGAGATCCTGAGGCCCACTGTCGTGCCATTCATCTGCCGCCATCACCATCATCGCCATCACACGTTGCAGCATGATAATGCACGGCCCCATGTCGCAATGATCTGTACACAATTCCTGGGAGCTGAAAATGTTGTGTTCCAGTTCCCGCCAATATCCAGGAACTTCACACAGCCATTGAAGAGGAACGGGATAACATTCCAGGCAACAATCAACAACCTGATCAACTCTATGTGAAGGAGATGTGTCGAGCTGCATATGGCAAATGTTGGTCACACCAACTGGTTTTCTGATCCATGCCCCTACCAACAGATATCTGTATTCCCAGTCATGTAAAATCAATAGATTAGGGCTTAATAAATTTATTTCAATTGACTGATATCCTTATGTTAAAATTGTTGCTTGTTGCGTTCATATTTTTGTTCAGTGTAAATACCTCACATTTTATTTTTATGGTGTCTTTTACAATTTCATAGGCAATGGATGTCACGCCTTGGTCTTAGTATTTTGTGTTTTAGTTAATTAGTTGGTCAGGCCAGGGTGTGACATGGGTTTATGTTATTGTATTTCGTATTGGGTTTTGTAGTTATTGGGATTGCGGCTGAGTAGGGGTGTTGCATAGGCTTGGCAGCCTGAGGCGGTTCTCAATCAGAGTCAGGTGATTCTCGTTGTCTCTGATTGGGAACCGTATTTAGGTAGCCTGGGTTTCACTTTGTATTTCGTGGGTGATTGTTCCTGTCTCTGTGTAGTTTCACCAGATAGGCTGTAATTAGGTTTCACGTTCCGTTTTGTATCAGTTATTTCATGTACCGCGATTCATTCATTAAAGACATGAGTAACCACCACGCTGCATTTCGGTCCGACTTTCTTTCGACAAACGAAGAACGCCGTTACAATGGATGCCTAACATGTTGGCTAAACTTACCAAAAATAATCAAATGTTCTCTCAAACAGTTGTTACGTAACTTGGTTTCAGTTTGTGTACATCTCTACTCCAAAGTCACTAATCTAACCATCTTTACTCTTTAGAGATTTGAGAGTCATAAATGGTCATTTAAGAGCCACAGATGGGGATTTGAGAGCCACAGATGGTACTTTTCGCTGAGAGAGAGTTGGTCAACTGGAGTCTGTAATGTCTTCTAGGTGTCTGAGCTTACATAGAGCTGGTGTTCCTTTCTACTGAAGGGGAGGGTAAAGGCTGACACACACACACACACACTCTCGCTCTCGCAGAAACAAATGCACAGTATCATACAGAGACAGCTCCCATCTTCTCTCGGAGAGATTAACATCTCACTTACTTGTAAACAAGCTCTGGTGACACAGTTAATGAGAGTAAACACATACCTCTCTCTTGGCATGGCTAGTAAGAAATCATGACACTTTCCTTCCGTAAACTGACGATGGTGAGACCCTGCCATTGGGCCTCCTCTGTATGCTAATGAGGAGAACGAAGAAGGTGATGCTATTGTCTTCCTGTAGATACCAAGGGCATCTGTATTGAGATTCAACAATCTCTCTGTAAATGAAAGCATGACATATTTCCTAGATGACAGCCTTTCCTGACATACTGCCACAAATTTAGAGGAAGATGAATCTTAAACAGGTGTGCTATGTCTTCCATTGTAATTCGAGGATCTGGCTGGCTAGCAGAGTTAGCTACCTCATGTCATGTGTTTGCCATGACATTTAGCTTTCCTGTCCCCGTTACATATTAGCAGGTGAGGAGTGGTTGCTAAGCCACCATACACTGTGAAGACCCACAGACACTCCATACAGGGTCAAACTTACAAGAGTCTCAGCCAAGGAGATGCATTTCTGAGAGGTGTGTGTGTGTGTGTGAGAGAGAAAGATAGTCACAGAGGGTACTGGCTTTCAAGAGCAGACCTGGCTCTCAAGAGAAGACAGGCTATGTGCACACTGCCCACAAAATGAGGTGGAAACTGAGCTGCACTTCTTAACCTCCTGCCAAATGTATCATATTAGAGACACATATTTCCCTCAGATTACACAGATCCACAAAGAATTTGAAAACAAATCCAATTCTGATAAACCCCCATATCTACTGGGTGAAATTCCACAGTGTGCCATCGCAGCAGCAAGATTTGTGACCTGTTGCCACAAGAAAAGAGCAACCAGTGAAGAACAAACTCCATTGTAAATACAACCCATATTTATGTTTATTTATTTTCCATTTTGTACTTGAGCTATTTGCACATCGTTACAACACTGTATATAGATAGACACAATGACATTTGAAATGTCTTAATTCTTTTGGAACTTCTAAGTGTAATGTTTACTGTTCATGTTTGTTGCTTACTTCACTTTTGTTTATTATCTACTTCACTTGCTATGGCAATGTTAACACATGTTTTCCATGCCAATAAAGCCTTTCAATTGAAATTGAATTGAAATAGAGAAGAAAAGGGGGTGAGAGAGACAATGGAGGGAAGGAGCGAGGGGAGAGAGAAAGTGGCAAAGACCCTCAAGAGAACATGAGGCAGTCCCAGTCTCCCTTTAATAAAGTTGATATTTCCTCCCTGTGCTGTAAGGGAACCAAACAGGCATTCTGGAGTTCTGCCCTTATTAGGAATGTATCCTGACACTGAGGAAATGTGCTGGAGGGAGAACGCCTAACAATCTGGCAGTAGAGAGTCGCCTCTCATCTGAAACACATCTCCACCCTGGAATGGTGAATGGGAAATGTCTATCCCTAGACTATGGTTCGGGTCAGGACAGTAGTGTCTCATGACTAGGGAAAACTCTGGGTCCTATATATTCTTGGGTCGTCACTCTTCAGAAATTGATCAACCCGGCCTGTTTCTAAAATGTATCTTCTTAAAATAGGATTTTTAAACCTAATCTTAAAAAAGGGGTACATGGGAACATGTGGAACCCATGTTTATGTCTCTGTGTTCAGTATGAAGGAAGTTAAGAGGTAGTTTTGGGATTCAATGCAAACTAGCGATAGCGCAATGACTGGGAGTCTATGGGTACTTGCATCCATAGGATTCCAGTCATTGCGCTAACACTAGTTAGCATTGGCTTGTGAAACTACCTCCAACTTCCTTCATACTGAACACAGAGACATAGAAATAGTATCCGAGTTCATCGGACTCTGGGGAAGTAGATAAAGGGCCTCATTGCCAAAATCCCAGAGTATCCCCTTAACCCAGACCATAACCACACAGCTAACCTTATGCCTAACCCTAACTTTAAATGAAGACCTAAAAGCTCATTTCTGTTTTCAGAATTTATTTATAATTATAGCCAATTTTGACTTTGTGGCTGTGGTAACTAGTGACAATCTTATTTTTGGTCAGGAAAATCTCCAAGTGCACCTCTCATATCTACATCTGCCCTGGGAGGAAAGCTTACTCCACCTCAGCCTGTCAGTCCATGAGAAGGATGGGCTATTCTCTATGGAGAGGTGAAACCATTTTTAAAAAGAGATGGTTGAGACTGTCCATAGGGGGAATGTGATACACTGTTAGGGGTTGAAGGCCAAGGCTGGTGGAGAAATTACTGGGATGAATTCAGTTTTTCCTGTTCTCATTCCCGGCCAAACCTTAGGGGAAGGTCAGGACTGGACTTTCTGGATCTGGCAAGCTATTAGCTAACATTACATTCATCCACCAGCACATGTTCAGAGGCAAACCAGACCGTGTCAACATCATCATGTTGATGTGAAATCAGCAGGTCAATCAGGAGACATTAGAGAGTTCAATCAAAAGCACAGGCTTTGTTTATTGACCATTGCACGCAACTTGAACAGGTGAGAATATTTACAGAGATGTAAACAGTCAGTACCTGCAACACTTAGGAAGCACAGTGTGACACACACAGCGAAGTAGCAGTATAAACACATCGGACAGTCTGAAAACACAGAGTACAACAAGCCCCTTTGGTCAGCTACTTCAGACTAGTGTCAACATGTTAATTACAAGTTACCATTCATCGTTCAAAACAATAGAACACATACTGTAAGAACAGTACAGGCAAGGTATAAGGTGACCTATAATGGGTCTTTTTTTGACATTACTTCATATGTTAGTTATAGACTGGTACACAGTCATGATCTTGCTTGATTTCTTTTTTCCTTAAAGTGAAGACGGAGTCAGAGTCAATGGCATGGAAAAGCAAGGAGGCCAATCTTGTTACTCTTGGTTACATAGATCATAACAACCTGTACATCAATGGATACCACCCTTCAGTTCGTGACCTCCGACAGTTATGACATGACTCCATGAGTTTCTACTAAAAATCATAGTTCACAGGATTCATGTCAATTCCTTCATAACCCCAACAAAAGCCAGTTAAAAACAGCAACACAAACACGACCAATGGAACTTACAAGACAAATCTAACTCAAACAAAGGTTTCTTAAAAGACAAGTGCAAATGCTGCGCCATCCCCGACACTCGCCTTATTTCCCTTCTTCATCAAGAATAAACAAAATAGAGGAAAAAAAACTATATATAAAATGGTGGGAAGAAAAAAATCATTTCCTGCACATTGTGGTGTCGAGAGGCAGGCTTGATAAAAAAGGCAAAAAGAGGAGACCACACGCCGTCAGAGGTTCCTGCACAACAGGAGATAACACTGAGTGGTACACTGCCCTCCTCTGCCCCTCCCTCCCCAGGTGCGAAAGTCAATAACATTGAATATAGGTAGAATGTCTACTATTTCTCTCTCTACCTCCCCTTTCCTCTGCTCCTACCCTGTCCCTCTCTGTGTACTTCCCTCCTACTCTGCCCCCCCCCCCCTCTGTAATGCTGTCTGGCACAGGGCCTGATTCCATCCACATCAACAGTGCGTCGTCAGGGTGGTGCCCTGTCAACACTTCCTGCTACACCACATTAACAGCCACCACTGATCCCAGACCAGTCACAGAGCAAACCCCCATATAGCCAAGGAGCTCAAAGGAGCTACTCTGGTACCAGACATCAGCTATAAATCAATCCAGCCCCCATACATTGTAGCGCGAGGCATATAGGATACGTTAGACTCTAATATAACCTATTGTATGATTATTTTACACAAATAAAGTATTGCACACATACATTTTTCTACAACCATTTCGTTTTCTTCAACTGATCCCTACCAGCTTTTGTCTACATATCTACTCTGAATCATAGAAACACAGAAATGATTGCTTGAAACATATCTTCATAGCATTTCAATAACAAATATATGTCTGTGGTTTTGGATCATTTAAACTCAAAATGTTATGATTCCAACTGGCCTATTCAAGTTGTTTCTGATAGTATGTACCAATCCTTTGTCACGTTATACAGTACCAGGGACAGCATAGTCAATAACTCAAGGCAGTTAACAGTTGAACTGAGGTCCACTACATAGTGGAGCTGCAGCACCTCAACAATGTTTGACATGGACATACTCAGGCCATTTCCATAAATAATCCAACCAAGGAAATTCGATTTGAAATAGAATTGAATAAGAAATGAATGTTTATCCAGATAAATTTGCCAAAAACAAAGCAGATTAGATCCTTAATTATGAGCTACTGTAACATGTTCCCGCTACTACTCCTGTAACTAAAGCAGATAGATCTTAGCCAATAGGAAGCAAAGACTTAGCCCAGATAGAAGTACACACTCGGTTTGATTTGAGTAACATTTCAATCCCTAATGTCAAATATACACCATGTTACACGTGAATAGTATTAGAATTACAGTGAAAACGAGGATGTAACTAAAGTACTTGTAGTATGTTGCAAAATACATCAAGTTTTTTCAGGCTGCCTGCACTCAATTTTCATCAAACGTCAATGGAGGAGGAATGGCACCAACTTTCACCATACGGGAGATCTAGAACTCGTACTCGAAACGACAGCCCTTCGTTCTGCTTCTGTGGTGAGTGACATCAGCTTCTAAAAGAAGGTGTCAAACCCTCCCAAAGTCACAGTCTGAGGTCATTGTGGGAGATCCAAGACTTGTGCTAGGTTACACAGAGCGAGCTGAATTACATTGTTAACTTGGTTGAACCAGGCTAGAACATCTTTAACTATCTACAGAGCAATGGCTCAAAACGCAGGCAGCCTGTCAACCGTAGAGAGGTCGCCACCCAGTGGACGGAGGAGTGTATCACTTCTAAAAAGGGAACATAAACTAGTGTTCACTCAGGCACTTGATTCTAACCGTATGCATAGCAACACAATGCAACGCCGAGCCAATAAGTCAGCCAGCATCCCTTGGATCACACAGAGAAGGCAGCAACATTCAGAATCAGACCCCAAAACAGGGCTACAAAACTCAGTCAGCCCCTCGACCTCCCCACTCCCCAGGCATAAAAAAAAAACGGTATTATGCACCCTGTGATACAGAGACAAATGGTATTAGCTAAGCTAGCTGTTGCACTGTGACCTCCACATACAGACTAATGCATGCGTATAGACGACGCTGCAGGGCTACGGTGAGCAGATTGCCACGTGATTTCAGTGTGGTCCTGTTAGAAGACAAACTGTAGAAAAGATATCGGTTTAACCGAATCAAAAGAAAAGGATACATGAATAAATAATTCATATTAGAATGATGGCGACAGGAGTATAGAAATGAACAAACAATAATGAGGTAGACATGGATTAACCACTTGAGAAACTCAAAGAGGAGAGGCAGTGGGTGAGAGAGAAAGAGATGAGGAGCGGTATGAGAGAGAGAGCGAGAGAGACAGAGAGAGAGACCAGTCTCTTGCTGATCTTAGTTGATCTAATTCCTGCAGCCTGCGGGGGAGCAGGACGTAGTGAGTTGGTCATCTGGCTCGCTGGCCTCTCTTTTGCCTCACATCCGCATACGGTGTCGAGGGTCGCCGAGCGGGGGCTCGGAGTCGTCCATGGGCAGGACCAGACGAGTACCCCTCATTACCAGCTCGTGGTCCCCGTACGTCAGCTCGCGGTCCAGGTCGTCAGCAGAGATGACGGCGGAGGTGGTGCCCGCGGGCCCGGCACTGGTGTGGGCGCCGCTGGCGTCTGTGCTCACAGTGATGTCACCGTAGGTCAGGCTGATGTCCCCGTCCGTCAGGATGAGGTCTGAGTCGTCGTCCTTCAGCTGGCACTCGTTCTGGTGGCAGGAAAGAAACATTTCAAAATAGGTTACCACTAGATGACATTCTGATTATGACGGTTCTCACTAATCAAATACTCCTGCTATAACTGAACTAATTCTTTAGCTTTGATGAAATCAGCAACTCTTCATTTGCGTTCATTCAAATATACACTATCTGCTGTGATACTCATTAAAACAAAGAAGAAAACACTTCCTCACTACATGTCATCACTATTACCATAATCCCCCTAACAGGGTCACCGGATTAATAGGAACACATGGTTTGTGGGGCCTGACCTCATAGGCCTGTGGGCTGGTGAGACATCTGGCCAGCGGTCCACAGCAGGCAGGCATGGTGACAGTGAGTGGGGGGCCACTGTGGGTCAGGATGGGCTTCAGGTAGCTGGAGAGGGCGTAGAGTCAAGGCCTCAACTGTGTCACATAGTAACAAAACAAACTGCTCAAATATGTAATGGGAGACTTACTATAGAAGAACCATCCACCTCTGCTTCAGTACACCACTGCTGTAGGCTAGTATGTTATTGCAGTAGTTTTACACACAATCATTTTGGTTATGAAGGACAAATCATGACTTAATACACTGGTTAGAGAACATTAAAGCTTTGTCTGTGAAATGAATATCGGTCACTGGAGCACCGGCTGCTGTGAGTGGACGGGAGTGACATCAAAGGATACTTGTGGTCAAAGTTGTACCAGATCCTGAAGAGCCAGGCACTCTCGTGTTTGGTGTTCCGCCGCTCTGATCCATCTGTCATGCTCATCTGACCAGACACACAAGACTGATACAGCGATCCACTCAAAACAAGACGATTACAGCATTCAAGTTAAATAACTCAACTTTCAGAGTCTTAATACTCACTGTGTTATCTGCGTCCGAATCGACTCCAACACTGTTAGAAACGCAGATACACATAAATGAGTGGACCAGATCCCAGTGGTCACAGAAGATCATATTGAAGACAGACAACCTTATGTGCTTTGTGTATCCTCGATTAAAATAAACATCAATTCAACAAAGGTACCGTTTGAAGGCAACAACAATAAATAGGCAGAGACCAACACCGAAATCCCCTAACCTTTGACCCCCTGTGGTGGACCTACCGTATATGCTGGCAGGAGAGCATCTGAGTGGTTCCCCCTCCACAGACCCACACGGTGAAGAAGACGATGAGGAGGGTGGTGGTGAACATCATCTGACGGGCGTACGTAGCCGTGTCCCGGATGGAAAGGGCAAAGGTCATTGCTCCGCGCAGACCTGTGGAGGACAAATCATTGGTCACACACATATTATTGCGGGTGTAGTGAAATGCTTGTGGATAATGTAAGAAATAACACACACAAAAACAAAATACTGCAAAGTTGCTTGGAAGCCTGGATTCTTCTGGAAACAAGGAGGGGTAATACTGTGTGTGTGTGTCTCCACAAGTAATATCACTTAAAACAGCTTTTTGTTAGATAACGTTACTGGTGTGGGAACTTTGAACATTTCCAATTACAGTGATCACATGACAATCAGTTAAAACAGGTCCATAGGGGTCATTGAAACAACAGGTGCTGGTATGACTGAAATTACTACATTAATAATCTATAAAGGATATACTGTATTATCAAAACTGCATCTCCTAAATCACCAGACACAAAAGCAGACTCATAAATGAACATATATTTTTTTAAAGCTTTAGGACAAAAATTGGTAGGATATTTATTATTTTAATTCCCCAAACATTTTATATACAGTCACGGCCAAAAGTTGACACAAATATACATTTTCAAAGACTGCTGCCTCAATGTCTTTAGATATTTTTGTCAGATGTTACTATGGAATACTGAAGTATAATTACAAGCATTTCATAAGTGTCAAAGGCTTTTATTGACAATTACATGAAGTTGATGCAAAAAGTCAAATATTTGCAGTGTTGACCCTTCTTTTTCAAGACCTTTGCAATCTGCCCTCGCATGCTGTCAATTAACTTCTGGGTCACATCCTGACTGATAGCAGCCTATTATTGCATTATCAATGCTTGCAGTTTGTGGGTTTTTGTTTGTCCACCCGCCTCTTGAGGATTGACCACAAGTTCTCAATGGGATTAAGGTCTGGGGAGTTTCCTGGCCTTGGAACCAAAATATCGAAGTTTTGTTCCCCGAGCCACTTAGTTATCACTTTCGCCTTATGGCAAGGTGCTCCATCATGCTGGAAAAGGCATTGTTCGTCACTAAACTGTTCCTGGATGGTTGGGAGAAGTTGCTCTCGGAGGATGTGTTGGTACCATTCTTTATTCATGGCTGTGTTCTTAGGAAAAATTGTGAGTGAGCCCACTCCCTTGGCTGAGAAGCAACCCCACACATGAATGGTCTCAGGATGCTTTACTGTTGGCATGACACAGGACTGATGGTAGCGCTCACCTTGTCTTCTCCGGACAAGCTTTTTACCGGATGCCCCAAAAAAATCAGAAAGGGGATTTATCAGAGAAAATGACTTTACCCCAGTCCTCAGCAGTCCTATCCCTGTACCTTTTGCAGAATATCAGTCTGTCTATGATGTTTTTCCTGGAGAGAAGTGACTTCCTTGCTACCCTTCTTGACACCTGGCCATCATCCAAAAGTCATCGCCTCACTGTGCGTGCAGATGCACTCACACCTGCCTGCAGCCATTCCTGAGCAAGCTCTGTACTGGTGGTGCCCCGATCCCGCAGCTAAATCAACTTTAGGAGACGGTCCTGGCGCTTGCTGGACTTCCTTGGGCGCCCTGAAGCCTTCTTCACAACAATTGAACCTCTCTCCTTGAAGTTCTTGATGATCCATTAAATGGTTGATTTAGGTGCATTATTTTTTACGAACCCAGAATCTCTGGTGGCACAGCCTTAGACCACTGCGCCACCAGGGAGGCCCCTTAGGTGCAATCTTACTGGCAGCAATATCCTTGCCTGTGAAGCCCTTTTTGTGCAAAGAAATGATGGCGGCAGGTGTTTCCTTGCAGATGACCATGGTTGACAGAGGAAGAACAATGATTCCAAGCACCACTCTCCTTTTGAAGCTTCCAGTCTGTTATTCGAACTCAATCAGCATGACAGGGTGATCTCCAGCTTTAGACCGTCAACACCTGTGTTAATGATAGATTCACTGACATTATGTCAGCTGGTCCTTTTGTGGCAGGGCTGAAATGCAGTGGAAATGTTTTTTGGGGGATTCAGTTCATTTGCATGTCAAAGAGGGACTTTGCAATTAATTGCTATTCATCGGATCACTCTTCATAACATTCTGGAGTATATGCAAATTGCCATCATACAAACTGAGGCAGCAGACTGTGAAAATTAATATTTGTGTCATTCTCAAAACTTTTGGCCACGACTGCACAGTACCAGTCAAAGGTTTGGACACACCTACTCATTCCAGGGTTTTCCTTTATTTTACTATTTTCTACATTGTAGAATAATAGTGAAGACATCAAAACTATGAAATAACACATACGGAGTAACCAAAAAAAAAAAGTGTTCAACAAATCAAAATGTATTTTATATTTGAGAATCTTCAAAGTAGCCATCCTTTGCGTTGATGACAGCTTTGCAGACTCTTGGCATTTTCTCAACAAGCTTCATGAGGAAGTCACCTGGAACGCATTTCAATTAACAGGTGTACCTTGTTAAAAATGTATTTGTGGAATGTCTTTCCTTCTTAATGTGTCTGAGCCAGTTGTGCTGTGACTAGGTAGGGGTGGTATACAGAATATAGCCTTATTTGGTAAAAGAACAAGTCCATATTATGGCAAGAAATGACAGTCCATCATTACTTTAAGATATGAAGGTCAGTCAATACAGAATATTTAAGAGCAGTCACAAAAACCATCAAGTGGTATGATGAAACTGGTTCTCATGAGGACCTCCACAGGAAATGGAAACCCAAAGTTACCTCTGCTGCAGAGGATAAGTTCATTAGAGTTACAAGCATCAGAAATGGCAGGCCAAATAAATGCTTCACAGAGTTCAAGTACCAGACACATTTCAACATCAACTGTTCAGAGGAGACTGCATGAATCATGCCTTCATGGTCGAATTGATGGAAAGAAACCACTACTAAAGGACACCAATAAGAAGAATAGACTTGCTTGGGCCAAGAAACATGAGCAATGGACATTAGACATGTGGAAATCTGTCTTTTGGTCTGATGAGTCCAAATTTAAGATTTTTGGTTCCAACTGCCACGTCTTTGTGAGATGCAGAAGGAGAGTGATGGACAGCCACACCTCAACATCAACTATTCAGAGGAGACTGCATGAATCAGGCCCTCATGTTCAAATTGCTGTAAAGAAACCACTACTAAAGGACACTAATCTGTCTTAGTGAGACGCAGAGTAGGTGAACGCATGATCTCTGCATGTGTGGTTCCCACCATGAAGCATGGAGGTGGTGTGATGGTATGGGGGTGCTTTGCTCGTGACACTGTCAGTGATTAATTTAGAATTCAAGGCACTTTAACCAGCATGGCTACCACAGCATTTTGCAGCAATACGCCATTCCATCTCGTTTGCGCTTAGTGGGACAATCATTTGTTTTTCAACAGGACAATGACCCAACACACCTCCAGGCTGTGTAAGGGCTATTTGATCAATGAGCGTGATGGAGTGCTGCATCAGATGACCTGGCTTGGGATGAGTTGGACTGCAAAGTGAAGGAAAAGTAGACAAGTGCTCAGCATATGTGGGAACTCCTTCAAAACTGTTGGAAAAACATTCATTATGAAGCTGGTTGAGAGAAAGCCAAGAGTGTACAAAGCTGTCAAGTCAAAGGGTGCCTACTTTGAAGAGTCTAAAATATATTTTGATTTGTTTAACACTTTTTTGGTTACTACATGCTTCCACATGTTCTATTTCATAGCATTTAATGTCTTCACTATTATTCTACAATGTAGAAAATAGTAAAAAATAAAGAAAAACCCTTGAATAAGTAGGTGTGTCCAAACTTTTGACTGGTACTGTATATATAACTGTGGCTGATATTTCATCCCCAGAAACCCTGAAATGGGATAGAAAGGGATAGCTTATTTTACTTCACACGCTTTTTCTCTTCAAGTAAATACAAAGTTATTTATTCTGGTGACTGAACGTAAGCTGCAATTTATGAGAAAAGAAAATGACAAACTGTGGCGCCAGATCTCTGTCTGACCACGTCACACACTGTACCAGCAAACATCATCATGTGTTGGAAGTTGGAGCTGATCTTGTTCCTGCGTCCCAGGTTGAGCAGGAAGGACAGGGGGTAGATGTTGGCTGCTCTTCCCAAGAACACTGCCAGCTGGGAGGGGAACACTGTCAAGGAGGCCTCCAAACAGTCCAGAGAAACAAAGATACCCCTCCAGTTTCACCAACTTTACATGCAATATAGTCCATACTCCACATGAACTCCCTACAGTGCTACTAAATTAAAAGTTGAACTTTAATTGAAGTATTATAGTTTTGAGTAAAGATACGAAAGCCCCGACAATAAAGGTGGGGTTGAAGATGTGGTTCTTGAAGGTGAACAGCGCCAGACCCATGTAGGAGAAGATGAAATTCTCCGCCAGGAAGTTCAGCAGCTCAAACAACTACAGGACAACACAAAAACAACCTTTCAGGGACACTGACGGAACAACAGTATTTAGCCGATGACATTGCTGTCCAGAGTAGCTTGCCCTTAAATAACTGCCATGGTAAACGTTGTCCTCACCTGTTTGGTCCTGTCCTGAGACTCAGGGGACAGGTTGTTGAAGGTGTAGTGAGCCTGAGTGATCCCACAGAACAGCACCGCCACCACACCTGCACACACAACATCAACCAGACACATCCACATCGTGATTAACCATAATAAGCTGGGTGATGAATAATAACCCATGGGGTGGGACCATGACCTGAGTGTGGATGAGGGTTCACCTGTGAAGCCACAGGCCTCAGCCATTAAGAAGGTGCTCCAGGACATGAGGAAGAAGAGAGCTGTCTCCAGGAGATGGAAGTCTCTCAGCTTAGTGAACTTAGTGACGTGAGGAGAACAGTCAAGGAGAAAATAACACATGAAACACTACACTGACATTAGGAACACCTGCAATTTCCGTGACATAGACTGACCAGGTGAATCCCGGGGAAAGCTATGATCCCTTATTGATGTCACTTGTTAAATCCACTTCAAATCAGTGTAGATGAAGGGCAGGAGACAGGTTAAAGAAGGGTTTCTACGCCTCCAGATATGGACTGTGTAGGTGTGCCATTCAGAGGGCAAATGGGCAAGACAAAATATTTAAGTGCCTTTGAACAGGGGTATGGTAGTAGGTGCCAGGCACACCATTTTGAGTGTGTCAAGAACTGCAACGCTCCTGGGTTTTTCACCCTCAACAGTTTCCTGTGTGTATCAAGAACGGTCCACCACCCAAAGGACATCCAGCCAACTTGACACAACCGTGGGAAGCATTGGAGTCAACATGGACCAGCATCCCTGTAGAACACTTGAAACCTGTTGAGGGCAACTCAATACTGGGAAGGTGTTCCTAATGTTTATACACTTAGTGTATACACTACACAACTCACTATACACCAGCTATTGCCACCATGGCAGAGATGGAGAAGAATGGCTCAGAGAGCCTGGCCAAGTCTCAGTTCCCACAATTCATGGAGGAAGGGAAAATTGCAGTAAACTAGTTTTGAAATGGAAGAAGGCAGTTTTATCTGTTTTGCTTAGTTTTTGTTTTACAGAGAAGCTTAGAGATTTAAGTTTAACATATAGCAACAAGCAAGTTGATAATACCAAAAAAACACAACTTCATACATTCTAATACAAGAACAAAAGCATTTCCATCAGTTTCTAACCTGGATGTGATTGCTATATCAATCTATATATATATATTTCTAGACACTCAAATCACACAGGAAGTATATCACTGCGTAAAGGATATGAGTGCTGTCATGACACCGGTGGCCACACCCAGGGCGAAGGATCCACTGAAAACACCCAGGAACACCCCGAAGGACTTCAACATGGCCATCACATCAAAGGTGTGACTGTTGTCCCCCTCCGGCTGGTATGCCACAATGGACCTGGTACAAACACAGTCAATATTAGAAAAGGTACAACAGAACAGTTCACGTGCCCTATGTGGGTGGATGAAGTGTTATAAGGCTGGAAATTAAATACCAGTATGTACTGTAGCATTTATGGAGCCTAGAAATAAATGTGCTTTGCTTGCAGAATACTTAAAGAAAACATGGATAATTTGGAAAATTTCAGAACTAGAGAGCTGCTTTATAATGTGCTTCCATCCTGAGAAGGTTGAAAGTCTTGAATAATCTGCAAACCATTGATATCAGAACCAAGGTATGGTATATTAATACAGACCTGGGGAAGGCTTAATCCTAGTGGTCCCCATAACTGATGATCAGAACGATCCTAGTGGTCCCCATAACTGATGATCAGAATGATCCTAGTGGTCCCCATACCTGATGATCAGAACGATCCTAGTGGTCCCCATACCTGATGATCAGAACAATCCTAGTGGTCCCCATAACTGATGATCAGAACGATCCTAGTGGTCCCCATAACTGATTATCAGAACGATCCTAGTGGTCCCCATACCTGATGATCAGAACAATCCTGGTGGACCCCATAACTGAACGATCCTAGTGGACCCCATAACTGATGATCAGAACGATCCTAGTGGTCCCCATAACTGATGATCAGAACGATCCTAGTGGTCCCCATAACTGATGATCAGAACGATCCTAGTGGTCCCCATAACTGATGATCAGAACGATCCTAGTGGTCCCCATACCTGATGATCAGAACAATCCTAGTGGCCAGAGACTACACTGTATAGTACTAGTACTACCGTTTGCATGCCCAGTCTGTTTGAAGTGCAGATGGATCTCTTAGGCAAATACGTTGTGGCTTGCTTTCATAGTTTCAGATGGAAATCAATAAGGAATGATGAGATTGTACTACAGTATGTAAATATTTGTGTATGGACATCTGCTAGTAAGTACTGTACATGATGCAACTATTTTAGTAGCAATGTGCTACGCTAAAGGGTTCTATGGGAATTCCAGCTACCAAGTTAGATCCATCTTCAGGTATTCCAGCTACCAAGTTAGATCCATCTTCAGGTATTCCAGCTACCAAGTTAGATCCATCTTCAGGTATTCCAGCTACCAAGTTAGATCCATCTTCAGGTATTCCAGTATTCCATCTATTCCAGATACCACGTTAGATACATCTTCAGGTATTCCATTCCAGCTATCCATAAGTTAGATATATCTTCAAGTATTCCATCTACCTAGTTAGATACATCTTCAGGTATTCCAGCTACCAAGTTAGATCCATCTTCAGGTATTCCAGCTACCAAGTTAGATCCATCTTCAGGTATTCCAGCTACCAAGTTAGATATATCTTCAAGTATTCCATCTACCGCGTTAGATACATCTTCAGGTATTCCAGCTACCAAGTTAGATACATCTTCAAGTATTCCATCTACCGCGTTAGATACATCAATCCTTAAGAACTTTGGCAGAAACACTTCAACAGCTTTTTATTCAATTCAAACTGGAGGAACTATTAGGCCTAGATTTTGAAACTGGTAAAATATGGGGAACCACTCGTGAAAGATTAGCTGAAGCTTGGAATTAATGATGTTAGATAACATGTCAAAATACAAATGGAGTCAATGGAATGGAAACCACTTGCTTTTATGTGCTTGATACCATTCCATTGACTCCATTACAGCCATTATTATGAGCCGTCCTAACCTCAGCAGCCTCCACTGGACGTAACAACAAACTTGTATCACCCAAACAGCAAATCACCAGAATTTCATACCACCAGAACTGGGTTGCAGTTTGAATTGGTGCATCAAGATTTTCCCTAATGCATACCTCTGGATCTAATATGGGCTCAATACTCAACTTTTATGTTCTGCAAACACCTGACAAACTTTGATTTGAGTGAACGATCCCTTTCTGGGTTGTACTTGTGCTGTGGTTCATATCTGCTATCTGGAGTGTAATGGTTGGTCATTTGCCGTGTATGTTCTAATGAAGCAAACGAAACCACTGCAAAAGCACTGGGCTAGCACACCAGCTCAGGGGAGTGTCTCGCGTCGCCGCCACACCCTCTACCCACTGACTGGCTCCATGGGCGTGCCGCACCCCCGCACTGAGCCAACCATAACACAACCGAATTCTGAAATATTAAGAGTTCCCGGCAGAGGGAATGTAGTGGTTAGGGTTACCAAAAGGTCAGCCTCACACATTCCACAGTATTAATACTAGGCTTGTTATTGGTATAGTGCCAGGTCACACACAGGAAAATCCATACCAACAAGTTGTTCAAGGGTGTCTGTGTGCGCATGTCCATGAACCTGTGTGGGTGTGTAGGCTAAACGCCCCCTTACCCTGCACAAATTATATATTTTTAGAAATAAAAAAATACAGTTTCAAAGTAGATCTGATGAAATATGAGATTTGTCAGCCAAAGCGCCACAACAATGGATCGCAAAGACAAACACAAAACCTCACAGCGTGAGTGTGTACATACAGGCGCAGACAGACAGACGGTAGACAGGTGGGTCAGGTTAAGACGGAGGACTCACGAGGACAGCACCACGGCCACGGCGTCATTGAGAACGCTCTCTCCAAACAGCAGAACGTACAGATCCACGTCCACCTGCAGCTCGTTGAAGATGGCCAGCACCGTCACTGCAGGACGAGAGACACAGTAACCACCTTGAGACTGTCTACAGAATGGCACAATGACATGCAGATGGACCCCCAAGGCCACATTCTACAATGTCAGACGGGCAACATATAGTTGGCAACATTCTACTAAAAATAACCCACAAATAGAGCCCTATAGGTTAGAAATCATTGGTGGTGTGTACATCAGCCTATGCTATATTCCACAACTCACATTTTCCCAGTCACTGAAATAATTAGCGGCAGTGCATGTTTTTGCAGCTTGTGAATCAGGAAATCGCCCTTTAAATAACTATGTCTGACCAGGCATATTACTAGTGAAGCAAGCGGTTGACCATTATGTCATGTACTAAAGAGGTGACTGAGGTGAACGGGGTCTGTACCGGGGTCAGTAGCAGAGACAATGGCTCCAAACAACAGGCAGTCAGTGAAGAAGAAGTCCCCGTCAAGCTGTCCCACTTGCTTCATCAGCGTGACACAGCCATACATCAGTAACCTGTACAGAGATAGAGATCATACTACTTCAGCTGAGCATTTCTCTGACATGTCACACAAAACCCTGAAGGTGCATAAACACACAGATGTAATGGATACATGTATAATACAGGGTGTGAACTCACCCAATGATGAAACATGATATGACTGTTCCCAGAAAGGCATAGGCTAGGATGGATCCCATGTTCCTGAAGAAGTGTCTCTGGGAGATAGAATTAGATGAAGGATTAGGCATGAATATTACCCAAGAACAAATCAACACTGTGATTTAACTATCGTTTAAAGCTGCAATATGTAACTTTTGGGGCGACCTGACCAAATTCACATGGAAATGCGTGTTATAGATCTGTCATTATCATTGAAAGCAAGTCTAAGAAGTGGTAAATCTGTTCAGTGGCCACTATTTCTATGCTCCCCATATTTAAGTTTAGTTTTTGAATCTTTTACTTTTGGTTTTGTACACCAGCTTTAAACATCTGAAAATACAATATTTGTGGTTATGGAAAATATTTTTAACTATGGTTTAGATGGTACAATGATTATCTACACTATACTTGCTTGTTGTATCACAAACTGAAATTAGGCAAACTGTTAGCATTTTAGCAACCAGGAAATGGCATAGCGTTTTCTGCATAGAGCATCTTTAAACAACTAACTACATGTCTTACCCTCTTCAGACTGTAGCCGGCATGGAAGATGATGGGGGGCAGGAGGATGTTAAAGAACACTTCAGGGTCAAAGGTCACCTATAGAAAAGAGGAAAAACACAAGAGGGATTGTATTACATGACTGAACTGTAGTCTCCCACTGACTATGGAGGACTACAACTAATAAAACCTGTTATTATTAGTTTGAATCTAATTATAACTACCTGTAATAATAACTAACAAGGGTTCTAAATCCCTTTTCAATTGTGTCGATGGATGAAAATAGCGCTAGTTGTTATGTTTGTTAATCTAATGTCCTACGGTTAGGCCTAGTTCTGATCAAGCCTCTTTAGGCTGACATCAACTCTAAGTCCTAAATGGCATCAAGGAAAGGTTTATTTTCTCTGATCAGGTGACACAGTGTTTGCATAGAACAGAGCTGAATAGTGCTCTGTAGGCTACCTCCGGACATGACTGATTACATATGCTATGCTCCGAGTTAGACACAGTCTCATGAGTGTGTGTCAGACAGTGAGTAAGTGTGGAAAATGTCTCGGGAAAGATTGAGAATGAAATATGTCAACAAAGGCAACCTACTTGCCTGATTCGTACTAAGCCTCCCAAACAGCACTTCAAATATGCAGAAACACTTTCAGACAACAACCATGCCATCTGTAAGCACCCACTGTTTTGGTCAGTCAAGCCATTCATGTGCATCACATTAACAAGGACCACATCTGTTTGGGACTCTACCTTGCGAAGCATCTCGTTGTCTTGTACATCATTGATCTCAGAGGGGCTGATCTCACCCTTCAGACTGTACTCGTAGAACTTGCCACTGACGTTGACGAGCAGTGTGGGCGGGCTGGCGTTGACATGACAACTGAGGGTGACGTTACTAATGTCACGGGGTACGTGGATACCATAGCGCAGGACCACACCAACCAGCACACCTGGAGGGAGAGAGAGGGAACAGAGGGTGAACAAACACAGAATTGCACCTATGAACGCCCCTACAGTACATGCCACAAGGCAACCCCTGCTAACTGGGTTCACAGTTGTCCTCTCCACCCTTAAAGCTGGTACAGCAGCACCTTGTGAATTATTGTAAATAAATAACCAGGTAACAGGCTTCAGGGAAGTGCATGGTGTGTAGTAGAGAGTACTACACTAAACTACAGTAAAACACTGAAGTAAGTTGGACCTTCCTGGGTGAATAACACAGAACGGTATGGGGTTTAGTGCATGCACACAGTCACATAACTGATCAGGCATGAATATTGTTTCCCAACAACAGAGATGTACACTGAATAAAAATATAAATGCAACAGGTAAAGTGCTGGTCCCATATTTCATGAGCTGAAATAAAAGCTCACAGAAATGTTCCATATGCACATAAAGCATATTTCTCTCAAATCTTGTGCACAAATTAGTTTACATTCCTGTTAGTGAGCATTTCTCCTTTGCCAAGATAATCCATCCACCTTTAACAGATGTAGCATATCAAGATGCTAATTAAAAATAATGATCATTACACAGGTGCACCTTGTGCTGTGGACAATAAAATTGTGCCGTTTTGTCACACAACGCCAGATGTCTCAAGTTGAAGGAGTGTCCAATTGGCATGATGACTGCAGGAATGTCCACCAGTGCTGTTGCCAGATAATTTAATGTTAATTTCTCTGCCATAAGCTGCCTCCAATGTCGCTTTAAAGAATTTGGTAGTACGTCCAACCGGCCTCACAACCACAGACCACGTGTAACCACGCCACCCCAGGACCTCCACATCCGGCTTCTTCACCTGCGGGATCGTCGGAGACCAGCCAGCCGGAAAACTGATGAAACTGTGGGTTTGCACAACCAAATAAATTCTGCGTAAACTGTCGGAAACCATCTTAGGGAAGTTCATCTGCATGCTCGTCGTCCTCATCAGGGTCTCGACCTGACTGCAGCTCGGAGTCATAACCGAATTCAGTGAAAAAGGTAAAAAGCTAACATTTGATGGCCACTGGCATGCTGGATAAGTGTGCTCTTCACGGATTAATCCCGGTTTCAACTGTACCGGGCAGATGGCAGACACGTATGGTGTCGTGTGGGCAAGAGGTTTGCTGATGTCAACGTTGTAAAGAGTGCCCCATGGTGGCAGTGGGGTTATGGTATGGGCAGGCATAAGCTACGGACGACAAACACAATTGCATTTTATCGATGGCAATTTGAATGCTGTGAGATACCGTGATGACATCCCACTGTCGTGCCACTCATCACCTCGTGTTTCAGCATGATAATGCACGGCCCCATGTCGCAAGGATCTGTACACATTTCCTGGGAGCTGAAAATGTCCCAGTTCTTCCATGGCCAGCATAATCACCAGTCTGGATCAACATGTATGACAGCGTGTTCCAGTTCCCGACAATATCCAGCAACTTCGCATAGCCATTGAAGAGGAACGGGGCAACATTCCACAGGCAACAATCAACAACCTGGTCAAACTCTATGCGAACAAGATGTGTTGCGCTGCATGAGGCAAAAAATAGTGGTCATACAAACTGGTTTTCTGATCCATGCCCCTACTTTTAAAAAAGGTTTCTGTGACCAACATATATCTGTATTCCCAGTCATGTGAAATCAATAGATTAGCTCCTAATGGATTTATTTCAATGGACTGATTTCCTTCTATGAACTGTAACTCAGTAAAATCTTTGAAATTGTTGCATGTTGAGTTTATATTTTTGTTCAGTATAACATAGTGATTACAGCCATTCTAGGACTCACATAGACCTAGGCATTATGTTGTCTCTTACCGCATCCCTATAGGAATGACAACACTGTCAGCATATTTCCAGGTAATGTTAAAGGAATACTGTGAGAGTTAGTCCTTGTTCTACTTACTCAAGAGTCAGATGAACTCGTGGATACCATTTTTTTTATGTCTCTGTGTGCAGTATGGATGAAGTTAGCGGTAGTTTCACGAGACAATGCTAACTAGCGTTAGCGCAATGACTGGAAGTCTACAGGTATATTAGAAATGCTACATAAACATGCAATGACGTGTATAGCTAACTACATAAACAATATGACGGTGAGTAATAACAATATCAATGACATCATGCAGTCTCCTGACAAGTGGGCCTCTCACCCATACTCACCATAGATCATAGCTAGTCCCGTTTCATGCAAAAACCTGAAACGACGGTGCTTGAATAACCAAATAGTTAAAATCGTGAGGGTTAGGAGCATGATGAAAATCAGCAGGTCGGCACTGTCTTGTCTGTGGTTATCTTCAACCTTCCTCTCTGTTACGATGTTCTCCATGGCACTATCCTCTGCCCTGCAAACACTGATGCAGAACGACAAACAGGTTAGAACGGTCAAGGCTAACGTCTTCGACATCTTCCGAGTTGCGTTGACTCTGAATTTATTGTAACCCATGTTGAACATTCAATCTTCAAGATAGTAGCTACGTTGTGGTTATTCAAGGTTTCTATATATATATTTCATGCGAGATAACTAAGCGGAGACAGCAACAGTAGATTGATGTTTCCCTTCTCTTCGGTGGGGTTTATCGGCGGTTGGCATTAAACGTTATGGTGCATTATCGCCACCTTCTGTACTGGAGTATGGGAGAGAGGCAGGGAGAAACTAAATCCTACCTGCCACCCCGTTGCTTTTAAAACATATAACAACATATTTGAGACTATATATAATAAAGTTCTACTCAATATAATCTTTAACATAATTTCCTGTATCCCCTTCTCCCTCATACTAGATGTCAGCCTCTCTCTTTCCTCTGATACTGCCCACACTGTAGCAATACGGTCTCTGTTTCCTGGCAATTATCACACTTTCCTTTTGGAGGCTTTCCTATCACATTTAAAATCTTATTCAATCGGCTGTGTCCCACTTTTAATCTTCTAAAAATAGTCTCCTCTCTGCTGTCCCTTCCTGGCGATGGATGGTCCCAGAAGGGAAAATGTTTTTTGTCTCCGTATTGCATTTTTTGTTGTTCAAATTAAAAGTATTTTCGGATGATAAAAATAAAATATGATAATGCTGCTAATTGTATGTGCCCATATTGGTGATTAATGTGTCAAACTATATATTGACTGTTTTGGTGTTTTTGGACCATGATAGGACCTCAGTGATAGGTCCAGAGGAACTTGAAGGTTATGACCGACTCCACTACAGCCCCATCGATGTGAATGTGGGTGTGTTTGGCCCTCTGTTTCTTGTAGTTTCAGCTCCTTTATCTTGCTGACGTTGAAGGAGAGGTTGGTGTCCTGGCACCACACTGCCAGGTCTCTGACCTCCTCCCTGTAGGCTGTCTCATCATCGTCGGTGATGGCCTACTACCATCATGTCAACAGCAAACTTAATGATGGTGTTGCAGTCATGTGCTGCCACACAGTTGTGGGTCAACAGGTAGTAGAAGAGGGGGCTAAGCACACACCCCTGAGGGGCTCCTGTGTTGCGGGTTAGCATGGCAGATGTGTTGTTGCCTAGCCTTACCACCCGAGAGCGGCCTGTCAAAAAGTCCAGTATCCATTTGCAGAGGGAGGTGTTTAATCCTAGGGTGTGTTGAAAGCTGAGGTGTAGTCAATGAACAGCATTCTCACGTAGGTGTTCCTTTTGTCCAGGTGGGAAAGGGCAGTGTGGAGTGCAATAGAGATTGTCATCTTTTTATTTTTTATTTCACCTTTATTTAACCAGGTAGGCTAGTTGAGAATAAGTTCTGTGGATCTGTTGGGGCTGTATGTGAATTAGAACGGGTCTAGGCTAACGCAAAATGGTACGCAGCATCATCTGGATATGTGTGCAACAAAAGTTTAACATTCACCTTCTGCTACCATTTCTGTCAAACCATTCACACATACAGTTTGAAACATATGTTCCATAAATCCAACGTATGCAGCACACAGAACGCACTACAACTGCCTCTGCAACCCAATGCTGAATGGAAAACGCAGCGTTCCATCTGAAATGAATGTACTTCGGTGTCCCCACCTCTGTCGGTGTGATCGAGGCGTTATGCTGCACTGTGTGTGCTGCAGTTACACTGCAATGACTGCAATATTTTTCCGAAAGGGATATACTACCGTCCTGCTCCCATTCTGACCAGTAGGTGGCGGAATAGTCCATTGAATTAGGTCAAACGTAATCAAAGAAGATTCTTCCGGTTTGCTGTGTTGTTTCTAGCTGTGTGTGCATCGACAAGGCTCTTTATTTCTAATTTCAAGTAGTCACCATGCAGAACAAAAAGACCAAATCGACCTCCAAAATAAAAGGTACGTTTTGTTAACATGTGGAATAGGAGATCGCCCGTCTTCGGTGAAGCAAGCGTAACGTTAACGTTAATAGAAACTCAACCAGATAGCTAACTAGCCAGCTAGCTAACTAACTAACCAGCTAGCTAGCTAGATAATCAAACCTACCAAATATGACTATTAATATGTTATTATGCACTGATTTGCAGTGGGGAAGGTCGGTTCGAAAAACAAAGATGATGCACCCCATGAGCTGGAGAGTCAATTTGTCCTGCGGCTGCCTACGGTAAGGAAACACATGGAATACAATGGGATAAGAGCATTTTTGGTTTTGTGTATACTTTTTTTTTTAAATAGCCACGTATCTCAAATTCAAAATGATGCTATTTTTTAACCAACTTAGCTACAGTCTACCTGCTGAAACTTGTGAATTTTGTCCCAGAATGAATGTCACCATGATTGATTAATAATTGCCAACCATAATTGAACCGGATACTCAAAAACTCGTTCGCCTGTATTGTACCTTTCTGTGCAACCATGTCTTGAAATAAAGGAAATCATACTTGACATGGCATAAACTGTTTTGGAATTGATGTATATCTTGACTGCATGATCTCTGTCAAAGGAATATGCCTCAACAGTGAGATGTATTGCCCAGTCGAGCAGCATGAACCTCAAAGACAGACTCACCATTGAACTGCACGGTAGGTATTGAGCCTTCATGTCTTGTTAGTTCAAGTGTACCTTGTTGTTTTCATGGAATGGTCCTAACTGTTCACTCACAATATTACCATCTGCTGCAAAGGAAGTTGGTCACACTGTAAATGTAGAAAGTTAGGCTTTGTCATTTGCATAATTCAAATCAAGGATAAGGTAAATTGGCCTCATTAATCATGCTAATGAAGCAACTTGAAATTAAAGTAGAGAGAACCTTGTTTAACCCTGGTGCTCATTTAACCTTTTTTTGGTTCATAAGCAGTTATACCAGCATCACATTACAGAATGGCCATTCCTTCCCAAGAAAGCACCTATTGCCAACATAAGGATGAAGTCATAGAAGTAGGATAATTACAACGGACATTCAAGTAAACCTGTGATAGAAAAATAATTTGACTAATGGTCACCTATGTGTGAAATGACATCATATGATGTTCTGTAGCTGATGGTCGTCATGGCATCGTGAGAGTGGATCGTGTACCTTTGGCGTGTAAACTGGTGGATCTGCCCTGCATCTTGGAGTCTCTGAAAACAGTGGACAAGAAGACCTTCTATAAGACTGCTGACGTCTGTCAGGTAGGACAGGAAGGATGCTCTCATACAACCACCATATAGGAGTAGAATGGTGTATGAAGTCTCCAGACCAGTTGTCAACGGCTGCAGTGTCTGCTCTAAGGTTTAGAATGCCCTGTTTCTGGGCAAGCCGAGAGTTTTTTCACCTAGTCGGCTCGGGGATTAGAACCAGGGATGATTGATAATGACCTCACATAGTATTGGTTTATATATTTTCAAGCATTCTATAAGGTCAATTTATTCATTGCTCTTTGACCCTGTTCTGTGTGGGGTAGATGCTGGTGTGCACGTTGGATGGAGACCTCTACCCTCCCTTGGAGGAGCCCACTGGTACTGTAGACCCCAAGAAGAAGAAGGACAAAGACAAGGACAAGAAGTTTGTGTGGAACCATGGCAGTAAGTAGAACTATATCCCCTCTGTATTGAAATATGCTGAGTAGCACTTTGCAGCCCGCAGAGACTTATCTTCAAGCCTCAGCCAATCTGACAGTTCTGTTAACTTTAAATCATGATGTTTTGGTCTCCAGTCACCTGTCCTCTAAAGAACACAAGGAAGAGAAGATTCAGGAAGACGGCAAAAAAGAAGGTACTGACATCTTGTGTTTCCCCTAGAGCTCTCTCTCTCCCTCATCTTGTGAATATTTTCTTCAGATGATGTCGGGTTCTCGTCCCAGGCCTTTAATTCAAACAACACATTTACATTTCATAAAAGAGGAACTGCAGCGGATGTAAAAACTAAGATTTACATAAAAAATAAAGGCCTTCCATCTTCATTTGCCCCAAAGGTTTGCAAGAGAGCAATCTAACTCTCTGCTTTGATCCAAGTGACAGAGAGAGCGAGTGAGAGGAAAGATTCCTACTTTGTCTTTTGAATAAATCTTCTTTAAGGTGCAACACCATATCGGTTTGGCTCGCTGTTCTTAATCGCTAATGTGTTTGCTGGCACATGGCCAGCCATTCGCTAGGGGTGTGTGTGGGTGTGGGGGTGGGTGGGTAGTCTGGAGGCATGAAGTAAGTCTAACCTGATTTCCTCTGCAGTACATCGAGTCTCCCGACGTGGAGAAGGAGGTGAAGAGATTACTGAGCACGGACGCAGAGGCCGTTAGTGTCCGTATCCTTTTAGCTCACTCACTGGGGCAAACGCGCACACACACACTCTGTCTCTAACGCTGCACCAAACCGTCACCGGGTATTGCGGTACCTTTTATACATGCACTGTAAATGACACACAACACATCCAATAGCTGTTGACCAGCGGGGGCCCTACTCTGCTGGGCCTCACTTGAACTGACTCCTGCTAACGTGTTAATGTGAGACCTGCACACCAACACCTTCGTCAATAAGCACCGTGACGAAATGATAAAGCAGGAGGAACCATTCCCCAGGGACGTTGATGTGAATGTGTTCTCGGTCAACTTACCTGGTGGGGGGGGGGGGCGTGCACAGAACATGGGACAGCATCAACATCGGAGTGCATCTCCCTTAGTGTAGATTTCAATGGGCGGTGGTACATGTTAATATGCCCTTGTAGGCCCATAGGGAAGCCAGTTTTGAGTAGCTGGAACGTGACATAACTTAATGAAAGCGGTGAGGTAGTGTTTGGTGTACAATGTTTCCCTAACTTGGCGTTCAGGCTGGGAGGTGATAGCTGAGGATGAGACCAAGGAGGCAGACAACCACGGCTCTCTGGCCAACCTGGACTCATCACCTGGGACATCAGGACACAAGATGGGGCATGGCTCCTCAGGTAAGCACCATGGAAGTGGGCAAAATGTAGTAATACTTTAATATGATCATTGAGCAGATGTGAAGGTTCCGTGCAGAGTGACTCTCAGTTAACTTAGTCCACATATTGAATAGATGTATTATGTTTGGAATGAGAGCCATAACTGATATTACAGGCTCCTACCACCTTAGGGCTGTCACACCCACACAGAAGTTAGAACATACAGTATGCCACATAGCCTTTCACTGCTCCAACGCAGTACAGTAGTACAGTAGGCCCTAGTGCAGGGTTTCCCTAACTTTCTTTTGGCCCACAACCCTATTTTGGTCTCAATTGTTTTTGCGAATCCCCCCCCCCCCCACACACACACCATGTTAAAAAACGGCCATCAACGGCCAATGTTAACTTTTTTAATTGGGGCTATGACAATCTATTAAAAATCAGTCTGACAGTACTTTTGACAGTAGTTTAATTATTTAACCTTAATTTAATCTGAAGGAAGTCCGGTTTGAAGTGACTGAAATGCATCAGAAAGGTCTTGGGATGTTCAGAAGATCATCAGACAATCATTTTGTTTGATCTTGATGTTCTTTTCCCCCCAGTCTGATTTAGTGCCTGGTCTTGTCCACTCTGTTCTAATGAGGCTTGTTGGGTTTTGTAAAGAGAAACAGAAGACACATACGTGTTCCTGAGAGTCTAACCTTTCAGTGATGGGGTCATAATATGTAGTTTAAACCAATCAAAAGATAGAGCCACATTTGTAGGGAGAAAACAGAAACCGCTCTGTTTATTACAGTCACATCTAGCGGCTACCGGAGGTTACTGACATAACCCCGGTTTTAAGAACTAAACAAGATTATTATGATTTATTTTTTAAGTTTCTCTCGCGACCCCTAGTTTGGGAAACGCTGCTATAGCTTGTTCTCCATCTTTTAAAATAGTGAGCCAACATGTTTTCAGCACTTATTTCCCTGACTGATTCAAACTTGTTTTACTCGGGCTCTCGTCTCTGCAACAAACATACAGTTCCCTCAGAAAGTATTCACACCCTTGACTTTTTACATATTGTTTTTGTCACAGCCTGAATTTAAAATGGATTCAATGTACATTTTTGTGTCATTGGCCTATACACAATACCCCATAATGTCAAAGTGGAATCATTTTTTGACATTTTTGAAACAAATTAATAAAAAAGGGAAAGCTGAAATGTCTTGAGTCAATATTTTGTAGCTTAAAGCCGTGTCGTGTCTTTACTATCATTAAGTTGACAGTAAATTCTCTGTAATTAGTAATACGCGATTAGACTTAATCATGTAATCGTAATTAACTAGGAAGTCGGGGTACCAAGGAAAATATTCAGATTACAAAGTTATCATTTCTTAAAATAACTTTTCAGATATTTTATATCGGATCAAATAGTCTTCTGATTAATTAATTATTTACTTTACCTCACGTTAGTCTCATTCCAAACGTTGTAAATGGTTGGTTATCTGCACGAACACAGTCTTCACTGAGTCATCCATACATCAATTGTCTTAAATCATTTAATTATTACTAACTAAGTAATTAATAGAAATGCATAAACAAACAAACAAGGTAAATATGGTTACAAGAAATGTGCCCTAGTGGGCTAAACCGGCATCGTGGCTTGGTGGACAAAAGGGTGAGTCAGCTGAGAAGTCACTACAGAGTGATAATTATAAAAATTGAAATGCTAATCCATGAACGCTCACTCATTCGGGAACAATTGCAATCAATATATATATTTTCGCTCAGTGTGTCATCTTGATCTCTGTTGAAAAGTTGTTTCTTTTGTAGAATTGTCCGTCTCTCTCTCTCTCTCTGTCGTGGTTAAAGTGGATAGTTCAGAGTGACATTCATGTTGTTGTAGAATGGATGTTTCGGCGGTTGTCGTTCTTCGCGTTCAATGATACCGAATTCCTAGCTGCAGACTAGTAATTAACATCAAAGACTTGTTCTTATTCTGTCAGTATCGATAGTCTAAGAGTTTAACCACGTGGAATGTGGTATGGATTCAGCAATGGTCTACAACCTTTGTACTCCCGTGATTGAGAGAAACATGGTCTGGTGATAATTTCTCAAAGTTGGGTTTTATTCGGAATTGCAGAAAAGGGCTGTCCCAGGATGCCTGACCCTAACTGGGCTCGGGCGGTCCTCTGATTTAGTTAAATTCAGAAGGGAATTGGAGTTTCCTTCATTACAGTCCAGAATCACATCACACAATTTTACAAACAGTATCATACTCACTCATTCATCTTATATAACAATTAGATGTAAACCTCATATCTGAGGCTATTATATAAACAGCGTTATGGCAATGTGGCCACACCGTCTGCCATGAGCCTCATGAGAACATAAATGTTGTTCGGACCTCAAGTTCTGTGAGGTGGAAGAAATTCCTTTGTTCTCTATGAAAATTCACTCTGTCTCTTATACTGTGTGTCCATGAGGCAGGGTCTTCTCAGGAATTTACGACCTCTCTCTGACCACAGCAGCCTAGTTGAAGGAGGCAGGGAGAGGGGGGTGGGCTTGCTGAACCCAAAGAGGGCAACGTCATGACAGCCGCAATCAGCAGTTGAAACGATAGTGTGCTCTGGAGTAATGGAACCACTCTCAAATTCATAGACATAGGTATGGTTGCAAAGACTGGCCATCCGTGATATCAAAATGATAGCTTTATCATGTTGTGAGTGTTTGTTTACATTTACTTTGTTTACAGGCATTGGTGTTAAAAAAGCTTGTATTTTGGTTTCCCATGGAGTATGACAGTTGCGCTAATGAGGCATTTATAAGTTATATTCTTCAAGAATCACTGTGTACATATCATTCATTCATTTATAGGTCTAAAATGTATGTACAGTAGCTACTGCGTATTGCTCCTTTAAACCATTCAAAAGATAGAGACATATTTGTAGGTAGAAAACAGAATCCTCTCTGTTTATTACAGCCACATCTAGCAGCTACCGGAGGTTACTGACATTTTCCCGGTTTTATGAACCAAGTGCGAATTTATTTATTTAGAATTCTTTGAATATTTTTTTGCTGCGGACCCATTTTCAAATTAGGTGGGGTCCGGACCCCTAGTTTGGGAAAAGCTGCCTTGGTGTTTCTAAAACTGTCCTTAAGGGAGGACTGTGTTTTGTTGGTGAAGAGTGGTCACAGTAAGAAGACTGAATTATTATTCTTATACATTTTTTTGATATTTTATTTGACAATGTGAAAATCAATATTTTCTTCCAGCCCAACGTGATGAGCTGAGGGAGATCTTCAACGACATCAGCAGCAGCAGCGATGATGAGGAGGACGAAGGGGACCTTCGTCATGAGGACGAGGACCTGAACATCATGGACATGGAGGAAGACCTGGTTAGACAGCTCCAAGACAAACTCAACGAGTCATCAGACGGTGCTCGGGACGAGGCAGACAGGAACAACCAGATAGGTGAGGCCGGAGGGAGAAGAGGGGTGCTGGAAAGAGAAAGAAGGGCAACGGAGAGTGGGCGAGTTTGTTTTTCATCACCGGGGCGATTGGGGGGTTGAAGATTGCAGTCATAGATATTAAGAGATTGGCACACCGTCCCCATGTTGGCACAACATGTTCCTTTGCAATAACATTGTTATTTCTATTTATTATAAGTGAAGTGTGATTGTTTTGTAATTGGTATAAACATGGCGCCTACCTACAGTATTGGAATAGCAGCCAATGTGGGGAGATGTGGCTGTAATAGCAGAACAGAAGCACAGAGTATGGACAGACAATAAGAGGGCCTCAAATCACATGAAACACTCTCATTGTCCCCATGTCAAAACGGACGACGGCAATACCCTACAACAAGTGAGCTTGAGTTGGAATGAAGCTGAGTTTTCTAGGTCAGAGAGACATCTCCCTCCCTCCCCCTATCCCTTCATCTCCAGTTATATCCCCATTCAGAAGACGGACAGGTACTCGCTCTCTCCTCCTGGGGCTGGTTCAGCCACTGTGCTTTCTGTGACAGCTGACTGGCTTACATGGAACTGTCTGTCACACAGCCAACACTGCACCCCCGTCCTGCAGCTCTCTCTCCTGACTCTTGTAGGGCTGCATCTTTCAAAGTCTGGCTGTGGCCGCCGACACGTAGTGCTTGTAATGAGGACCATGGCAACTGAAAACGGGTTTTCAATCCATACTGACTGTGTGGGATGATGTTAGCTAAGACGGTGGCTCATTGTGCATTAGGTTTTGATTGAGTTGAATGGAAGCCACATGACCGTTGTTCCTTAGTAATACGAGCCCCTGTGGAACAGAATGAGAGCAGTCTGTTCTATTCCTTCTATTTCTATCGAGCAGACAGCTAACATTCACCTCAGTCACTTAGCCTGGTCTTATATTCACTTTAAATTGGCCTATTGCACACTTTAAAACCCAAAGATCGAATCAGGGTCTGTAGTGACGCCTCTTGCACTGAGATGCAGTGCCTTATACCACCTTAGACCACTGTGCCATCTTAATAGTCTCACAACTTTTCATTTTTTTTATACCCTGAACAAAAATCTAAACGCAACATGTAAAGTTTTGGTCCCATATATTATGAGCTGAAATAAAACATCCCAGAAATGTTCCACACGCACAAAAATTTTATTTCTAAAAAATCTTCCTGTTAGTGAGAATTTCTCCTCTGCCAAGATAATCCATCCAACTGACAAGTGTGGTATATCAAGAAGCTGATTAAACAGCATGATCATTACACAAGTAACTTTGTGCTAGGAACAAAAAAAATGGCATTCTAAAATGTGCCGTTTTGTCACACAACACAATGCCATCTGTATGTAGGCGAGCAGATTGCTGATGTCAATGTTGTGAACAGAGTGCCCCGTGGTGGTGGTGGGGTTCTGGTATGGGCAGGCAGGCATAAGCCATGCACAACAAACACAATTGCATTTTATTGACTACAATTTGAATGCACCAAGATACCGTGACGAGATCATGAGGCCCAAGGTATCTGTGACCAACAGAGGCATATCTGTATTCCCAGTCATGTGAAATCCATAGATTAGGGCCTAATGAATTTATTTCAATTGACTGATTTCCTCGTGAACTATAACTCAGGAAAACCTATGACATTTTTGCATGTTGCATTCATATTTTTGTTCAGTATACAGTGGGGCAAAAAAAGTATTTAGTCAGCCACCAATTGTGCAGGTTCTCCCACTTAAAAAGATGAGGCCTGTGGTCATCATAGGTACACTTCAACTATGACAGACAAAATGAGAAAAAAAATCCAGAAAATCACATTGTAGGATTTTTAATTAATTAATTTGCAAATTATGGTGGAAAATAAGTATTTGGTCACCTACAAACAAGCAAGATTTCTGGCTCTCACAGACCTGTAACTTCTTCTTTAAGAGGCTCCTCTGTCCTCCACTCGTTACCTGTATTAATGGCACCTGTTTGACCTTGTTATCAGTATAAAAGACTCCTCTCCACAACCTCAAATAGTCACACTCCAAACTCCACCATGGCCAAGACCAAAGAGCTGTCAAAGGACACCAGAAACAAAATTGTAGACCTGCACCAGGCTGGGAAGACTGAATCTGCAATAGGTAAGCAGCTTGGTTTGAAGAAATCAACTGTGGGAGCAATTATTAGGAAATGGAAGACATACAAGACCACAGATAATCTCCCTCAATCTGGGGCTCCACGCAAGATCTCACCCCGTGGGGTCAAAATGATCACAAGAACGGTGAGCAAAAATCCCAGAACCACACGGGGGGACCTAGTGAATGACCTGCAGAGAGCTGGGACCAAAGTAACAAAGCCTACCATCAGTAACACACTACGCCAGGGACTCAAATCCTGCAGTGCCAGACGTGTCCCCCTGCTTAAGCCAGTAGATGTCCAGGCCCGTCTGAAGTTTGCTAGAGAGCATTTGGATGATCCAGAAGAAGATTGGGAGAATGTCATATGGTCAGATGAAACCAAAATATAATTTTTTGGTAAAAACTCAACTCGTCGTGTTTGGAGGACAAAGAATACTGAGTTGCATCTAAAGAACACCATACCTACTGTGAAGCATGGGGGTGTTTTCCTGCAAAGGGACCAGGACGACTGATCCGTGTAAAGGAAAGAATGAATGGGGCCAGAGATTTTGAGTGAAAGCTTTTGTAGGTGACCAAATACTTATTTTCCACCATAATTTGCAAATAAATTCATTAAAAATCCTACAATGTGATTTTCTGGATTTTCTTTTCTCATTTTGTCAGTCATAGTCGAAGTGTACCTATGATGAAAATTACAGGCCTCTCTCATCTTTTTAAGTGGGAGAACTTGCACAATTGGTGGCTGACTAAATACTTTTTTGCCCCACCGTATATATTGTAGACAAAACATCCACATACAGAGGCACACCAACATCCACTCTATCATCCCTGCCCAGGCCCACAGCCCCGTCTCCAGCGCCCGTATCACCCTCCACTACATGGCCTCAAACTGCACCATCTTGTTCCTCTCTGTTGCCCACGCGCTTAACATTTAAATAATAAAGCATTTGGACGATGGAGGTTTGGTTGATTTCCAATTAAGCATACGCTTTTTTCAAGATGATATGAGAAAAGTATTGTCGAAGTCAGCAGGTTTCTCACTACACCCCCATATGCCATGTCTTGAAATATGCAGACAGACGGATTAAAAGTTAATGTACATTGTAATACTACTGACAGCCAACGTTCTAACTCCGCCCATAACTTTTGGGTTTTATAGTATTCCCAGAAGGCGTGCATCATTTAGTCATGGTTCGTTTTACACTTAAGTCATGACTCTGCCTTTGTGCTGTAGAATTGGTGAATCCTGTCTCTTGTCTAATCAATTCTATACATTGTTTGTGCTGGATTGAGCGTAGATTTTCATTACCTGGAATTTCGTTAGATCCAATATTCCCTACATCCTGTGCCAATATCAGTTATTTTTAAGTCTTGGTTCCAATAGTTTATATATTTTTTTTATCTTAACTATCATATGAATATCATTTTCTTACTCAGATAGGGTTTCTTCAAAATTACCCTGATGTCCAACAGATTTCAAATTGGCATTTCTTGATATGAAACATTTAAGTTGCATGTTTGAAAATATTTACACTACCGTTCAAAAGTTTGGGGTCACTTAGAAATGTTCTTGTTTAAAAATAATAATAATAATAATTGTCCTTTTAAAATAACAAAATTGATCAGAAATACAGTGTAGACACTGTTAATGTTGTAAATTACTATTGTAGCTGGAAACGGCTGACAAGTCCTCAACTGGCAGCTTCATTAAATAGTACCCACCAGTCTCGACGTCAACAGTGAAGAGGCGACTCCAGGATGCTGTCCTTCTAGGCAGAGTTCCTCTGTCCAGTATCTGTGTTTTATTTGCCCATCTTAATCTTTTCTTTTTATTGGTCAGTCCGAGATATGGCTTTTTCTTTGCAACTCTGCATAGAAGGCCGGCATCCCGGAGTCGCCTCTTCACTGTTGACATTGAGACTGGTGTTTTGTGGGTACTATTTCATGGAGCTACCAGTTGAGGACTTGTGAGGCATCCATTTCTCAAACTAGACACTCTAATGTACTTGTCCTCTCGCTCAGTTGTGCACCGGGGCCTCCCACTCCTCTTTCTATTCTGGTTAGACCCAGTTTGCTCTATTCTGTGAAGGGAGTAGTACACAGCGTTGTATGAAATCTTCATTTTCTTGGCAATTTCTCGCATGGAATAGCCTTCGTTTCTCAGAGCAAGAATAGACTGACGAGTTTCAGGCCATTTTGAACCCACAAATGCTGATGCTCCAGATACTCAACTAGTCTAAAGAAGGACAGTTTTATTGCTTCTTTAATCAGAGCAACAGTTTTCAGCTGTGCTAACATAATTGCAAAAGGGTTTTCTAATGATCAATTAGCCTTTTAAACTGATATACTTGTATTAGCTAACACAATGTGCCATTGGAACACAGGAGTGATGATTGCTGATAATGGGCCTTTGTACGCCTATGTAGATATTCTGTTCAAAATCAGCCGTTTCCAGCTACAATAGTCATTTAAAACATTAACAATGTCTACACTCTATTTCTGATCAATTTGGTGTTATTTTAACTGACAAAAAATGTGCTTTTTTTTTCAAAAACAAGGATATTTTGAAGTGACCCCAAACTTCTGAACGGTAGTGTACATTGGTCACTCCAAAATTGCTTTTTTAATTCTGTAATGGAAATGAATCTATTTCCTAATGCCAAGTGTTTTAGGGAGTGTTATTGGTTCTTTTGGAATAAGTAACATTTTCTTCCACATCGTTGTAGTGTTCATAACTATGAAGTTGTTAATGTGCTTAGCTTTATCCTTAGAAAATAGACACGTCAAAATATTCTGTCCGGTCCTCTGGCAGTCTCTATGGGGGTGCCACAGGGTTCCATTCTCGGGCCGACTCTTTTCTCTGTATATATCAATGATGTTGCTCTTGCTGCGGGCGATTCCCTGATCCACCTCTACGCAGACGACACCATTCTATATACTTCCGGCCCGTCCTTGGACACTGTGCTATCTAACCTCCAAACGAGCTTCAATGCCATACAACATGGCCTCCAACTGCTCTTAAACGCTAGTAAAACCAAATGCATGCTTTTCAACCGATCGCTGCCTGCACCCGCATGCCCGACGAGCATCACCACCCTGGATGGTTCCGACCTTGAATATGTGGACACCTATAAGTACCTAGGTGTCTGGCTAGACTGTAAACTCTCCTTCCAGACTCATATCAAACATCTCCAATCAAAAATCAAATCAAGAGTCGGCTTTCTATTCCGCAACAAAGCCTCCTTCACTCACGCCGCCAAACTTACCCTAGTAAAACTGACTATCCTACCGATCCTCGACTTTGGCGATGTCATCTACAAAATTGCCTCCAACACTCTACTCAGCAAACTGGATGCAGTTTATCACAGTGCCATCCGTTTTGTCACTAAAGCACCTTATACCACCCACCACTGCGACTTGTATGCTCTAGTCGGCTGGCCCTCGCTACATATTCGTCGCCAGACCCACTGGCTCCAGGTCATCTACAAGTCCATGCTAGGTAAAGCTCCGCCTTATCTCAGTTCACTGGTCATGATGGCAACACCCATCCGTAGCACGCGCTCCAGCAGGTGTATCTCACTGATCATCCCTAAAGCCAACACCTCATTTGGCCGCCTTTCGTTCTAGTACTCTGCTGCCTGTGACTGGAACGAATTGCAAAAATCCCTGAAGTTGGAGACTTTTATCTCCCTCACCAACTTCAAACATGTGCTATCTGAGCAGCTAACCGATCGCTGCAGCTGTACATAGTCTATTGGTAAATAACCCACCCATTTTCACCTACCTCATCCCCACACTGTTTTTATTTATTTACTTTTCTGCTCTTTTGCACACCAGTATCTCTACCTGTACATGACCATCTGATCATTTATCACTCCAGTGCTAATCTGCAAGGTTGTAATTATTTGTCTACCTCCACATGCCTTTTGCACACAATGTATATAGACTCGCCTTTTTTGTACTGTGTTATTGACTTGTTAATTGTTTACTCCATGTGTAACTCTGTGTTGTCTGCTCACACTGCTAAGCTTTATCTTGGCCAGGTCGCAGTTGCAAATGAAAACTTGTTCTCAACTAGCCTACCTGGTTAAATAAAGGTGAAATAAAAAAATAAATAAAAAATTCTGGGGATGAGCATGCTAATCTTCAATATGTTGTTTTAGTGTGTTTAACGATGTCGCAAGTGAAAGCCCTGGGTGGCCGCTTCTCAATTCTCAATCTCCTTTTCCACCATTCACACTCATTAAGGAGTTGGAAGAAGGAAGCTCTGTGTATTCTGATCAGTGCCGGTCAAAGAGAGGAAGCCCTGTTTGTTTGATTTCAAGAGAGGAAGCCCTGTTTGTTTGATTTCATTTGGGCCTGTAGCAAATGGCTGGTCTTGGCTATGTGTGGAATAGTCAGTTGGTTGAATCTCCATACGAGTTTCTTCCTCCTTTCAAGTTTTCCTTTCCCTGCTTCCTACATATCTTAAATTGATGCATGTCTCGTGGTAGGTGTCCAGCGTGTTGTTTTCACTCTAATGTAGGCTAAAGGAATAGCTATCTTTCTGTGTTTTTTCTACTTCATTAGTCCACTATTGATACGGTCCCGACATGTTTTGCATGTCAGCAATCAAGTTCAAGATATAGGATGTTTCAAAATGCAAATTGTAACTTGAACATTTTGGGACGAATGAAGAACATTCAAAAAAGCTCTCCTTTTTAGTGTGGGCTATTCCTTTTTAAAGAGTGGAGGCGAGCAGAGGAACACACTTGATACTATGGAGATATTAAGTAGACTGTGTGTTTTGTGACGGAAGATGGGAATGGTTCCTCTGTCTGTTCCTGTAGTGATGGAGTACCAGATGCAGATAGACGGTGTGAAGGCCAAGCTGAAGGAGACGCGCGCCCGCAAGAAACAACAGGAGGACCTCATCATGAAGGTGGAGAACCAGGCCCTGAAGGTGAATTATAGACGCACACAACTTTTGACATTTACGTTTGATTCATTCAGCAGACTGAGACGACCACAAAGGCCGATTCATAAATAAGGCCTTCAAAAACAAGTCTTAGTAGCAGGCTCATATTCACACACACACCCACACACTCTCCCTCACTCTCACACATACAGACACACACTGTCCCTCACTCTCACACACACACAGACACACACCGAGGCAACCTTGGAGGGAGAAGTCTTTATGTGGAATATAACCCCTCTAAGCGACTGAGTGTAAAACTTCCCAAACTCAGACCGCATAAAGAAGGCATAAATATTACATTTCCACCATCAGCCCTTTGGGCAGGGGGGAGGGGAGCATTAAAAAATCATTGTTCCGCCAACTGCTCTTCGGGGACAGATTTACAGCGTGTGGGACACGGGCGGGGACAGAATTATTTTTTTTCCCATGTCGTTTCAGCTCTGTGCTCGGCTGGCCGGGCCTGGCTGTGATCTATCTTTCACTGTTATTATCACAGCCACAGGAAAAGGTCACGGTTGTCTGACTGGCATTCCAAATGTCCTTTCTGTCAGATGGAAGATACGCTCGCTAGGAAACGGCAGCACGCTGGATTTTCAAACATCAGAACAAGCAAAGGGAACTGTCTAATGACTGAACCCTTTTTGTTGTTGTTTTTCCTCCCCCTCTTCTTTCTGCAGAACCGCTTTCAGGCTCTGCTTAATGAAATTATCCACCAGGAGGAGAGAGAGATGGAGCAGGTAACGTTGTCTGAGGAAGACAGGAAAGGATATTTTAAAACTGCATCAGTTTATGACCTCTTGTTTGGTTATGAGTTATAAATGTAATGAATTATTGTCTTTGGTATTAAGCAGCATTTGCTGTAAAGGTGCAACTACGCTGCTTGAGTAAGAGAGACAAACTAACCGAAACATGTTTGTTTGTAAGAACTGCTATTGTTTTCCTCTAGTGACTGAACATCCCTACACATCCCACTTTTAGAAGGATACGGGTGGTCTTTATAGCCAACATCCAAGCCAAGTAGTTTACTCAATCTTAATTTGGATTGTCAAGAACTCCTAACACCAATCTGAGTATCTGTTTCAACTTGTGTCTTCACATTAGCTTGGTTTGCTGTTTTGTATTGACAAATGAATAATGTTGGAAGATGTGTCAATCATCCACTTAGCCTACCAATTACAGCCGGGCTCCGTTTCTCTGTTCCAACAGCTGGCCTCGCTTCAGGAGCAGCTGGACTCGCTGATCGAAAAGTGACCCAAGTGACCAGCAGGGGGCAGCCAAGTGTCAAATAGGCACAGTGAGAACCATGGGGGAAGAGCGAAGAAGCATCTGCCACCTCTGACAGCCCTCCTCAGTGACATGCTGTGTCATTCCATTATACATTTTCCCTTTAGCCTCCAGACATCATGATTCATTTTTATTTTGTATTGTTCCTATTTTAATTCTGGGATGTTGTCATGTTAGTAGGATTATAGAATGAGGGTTGTCTGTCTGCTACTCTGTATGAATAAACACTTTGTCTTACCATTCAATCGTGTGTCTGTTTTTGACATTTTATAGTGACACCGTCTTACTTCATCTGAGTGACCATACCTATTACATACTAAGTCATCAACCCTGTTGACTGGACAGTAGTCTCCAATGTCCTCTCTGATTACCCTGCTAACTTCTAGAAAGATTGTCTTCCAGATCTCTCTCTACCTCACCCTCACATGTTCCTCTGGTCACCCGCCTCTGACTTCTTACAGGGGATTATTTTGAGGATTGGGGGGGGGGGGATTAGCACACTCAGATTAAAATGGCCATCTCCAAAACTCTGGTAATCCAGCCATCTGTCAGAGAGCAGGAGGGATGCCCCGGGCTGCAGCAGGACGCCAACACAAACAATCCCGCCTCACTAGGCTAATTAGGGAGAGCAGGAGAGTGAGAGGAGAAAGACACACACTGGGAAGTGGCACACGCTCCACTGTCTTTCTCCCAGAGCCTGCAGTGTAGCCCCATGGTATGAAATACACCTTTATACCTTCTGACAGTTTACAGAAAAGGAGGTTTGGTCCCGAAATGGAGGAGATGTACCTACTGAACAGCCATGAAGAACGTTCTGGCTGGAGGGACTGGCCCAATGCCATGCTTAACGCCGGGGACCAAGGTAACACCCTGCATTCGTGAATGCATCAATTCCTTATAGGGCAATATTTTTGATTAGGGCCAACATATAGTGCTCTGGTCAACAGTAGCATCCTATATACCGTACGGAATCGGTTGCCATTTCAGAAAACGCTGAACCCTAGATGTGCCGAGGGTTTAATGTGTGGAGGAAACGATGCAATGTATAATTAGCATTGTGTAGTAATTAATACTTCACAGACTGATTCATATTTTTAGAGAGCATTGTATCTCTCTGCCTACCTCAATTAGACTCTGTTGAATAATTCATGCACGCAATTAAAATATTCTGTATCTGAACGTAACACACCACAAACATTTGGTCAACGCAATTGCTACACAGCGTATTGGCATCTGTGGGGTTTGAACAGTCGCGGATCAGTGTGTTCGTGCACGGGCTTTGTGGTACTGATCTATGGCTGATGACGTCCCTAACCACACACAGACACCTCACCACATCCAGCCATATGGCCCCGGGCCTGAAGTCCAAGGATGACAAAGATTTTCCGGGACAATGCCAACATGAATATCTGGCCCGTTCCCCAATTGTGTTCTGTGCTGCTCCCATTCTGTCGAGGAGCCTCCCACTCGGTTCCACACAGTTCAAACTCAACAGAATTGAGTTGAGGGTCAGCCAGAGTCCATAAACACACCCCAAATGACACTGTGTGTGTATGTGCGTATGTGTGTGTTGACAGCGGAACGTTCTGGAACATATGACAACCGCCTTCTCTGCTCTGCCCTACCACCTAATCCCCACTCTCTACCCCTCCCCCATAAAACCAAAGTGCCGGCACTAGATGTTTGTGGGGAAGATGTTCAAGACGGAGGTGTGGGAGAAGCTGCTGACCTCCATGAGGATCGGAGAGGTGGCCGAGTTCTGGTGTGATGCCGTTGTGAGTCCAGCGACCGTTCAATCAAATACACACACACACACAACGTACCTTGACTGGCACAAACGCACAGACACACACACTTTCCCCAACCCGAGGTGAAACAGAGGCCAGAGTCAGAAGACTCAGGGACTTTCAATTTTCAGGTAATTAGTGTTCACTGGGATGGGGAAGGAATCTACTCCTCTCCTCCTTCTCATGCAGATGAAGCAGCCTCCGGTGGCCACCTACATGCTCTTATTAAAAACTGAAACAAATAAATATTTTTTGTGCGCTCTCCATCTGGAGAAACAAAGAGTGGGAAGCGTTTGCAAGTATAAACAGGGAGTAGCAGTACTGAGTCGATGTGGAGGGGTACGAGGTAATAACATGGCTACAGTATAAACAGGGAGTAGCAGTACTGAGTCGATGTGGAGGGGTACGAGGTAATAATATGGCTACAGTATAAACAGGGAGTAGCAGTACTGAGTCGATGTGGAGGGGTACGAGGTAATAACATGACTAGAGTATAAACAGGGAGTAGCAGTACTGAGTCGATGTGGAGGGGTACGAGGTAATAACATGACTAGAGTATAAACAGGGAGTAGCAGTACTGAGTCGATGTGGAGGGGTACGAGGTAATTGAGGTAGCTATGTACATATAGGTAGGGGTAAAGTGACTAGGCAACTAGATAGATAAGAGACAGCAGCAGCTTATGTGGTGAAAGTGTGTGGTGTCAGTGTGAATCTGTGCGCGTGTTATGTGTGTGGGCGTATGTAGTGTGTGTGTGTGTGTGTTTTAGTCTCAGTGTAAGCATGTATGAGTGTGTAGGTTGAATCCAGTGTGTCAATTCAGAAACTATCAAGCGCTATGATGAAACTGGCTCTCAAGAGGACCGCGACAGGAAAGGAAGACCCAGAGTTACCTCTGCTGCAGAGGATATGTTCATTAGAGTTACCAGCCTCAGAAATTGCAGCCCAAATAAATGCTTCACAGAGTTCAAGTAACAGACACATCTCAACATCAACAGATCAGAGGAGACTGCGTGAATCACGCCTTCATGGTCGAATTGTTGCAAAGAAACAACTACTAATGGACACCAATAATAAGAAGAGACTTGCTTGCGCCAAGAAACATGAGCAACGGACATTAGACTGGTGGAAATCTGTCCTTTGGTCTGATGAGTCCAAGTTTGAGATTTTTGGTTCCAACCGCCATGTCTTTGTGAGACGCAGAGTAGGTGAATGGGATGATCTCCGCATGTGTGGTTCCCACTGTGAAGCATGGAGGAGGAGGTGTGATGGGGTGGGGGTGATTTGTTGGTCACACTGTCAGTGACTTATTTCGAATTCAAGGCACACTTAAACAACATGGCTACTTCAGCACTCTGTAGTGATACGCCATCCTATCTGGTTTGCGCTTAGTGGGAATATCAATTGTTTTTCAACAGGACAATGACCCAACACACATCCAGGCTGTGTAAGGGCTATTTGACCAAGAAGGAGAGTGATGGAGTGCTACCTCAAATGACCTGGCCTCCACAATCACCCGACCTCAACCCAATTGAGATGGTTTGAAAAGAGTTGGACCGCAGAGTGAAGGAAAAGCAGCCGACAATTGCTCAGAATATGTGCGACCTCCTTCAAGACTGTTGGAAAAGCATTCCAGGTGAAGCTGGTTGAGAGAATGCCAAGAGTGTGCAAAGCTGTCATCAAGGAAAAGGGTGGCTCCTTTGAAGAATCTCAAATCTGAATATATATTCTGACTTGTTTAACCCTTTTTTTGGTTACTACATAATTCCACGTGTTATTTCATAGTTTTGATGTCTTCACTATTAGTCTACAATGTAGAAAATAGTAAATATGAAGAAAAACACTTGAATGAGGAGGTGTGTCCAAACTTTTGACTGGCACTGTATATATAGGGGTAAGGTGACGAGGCATCAGGATATCTGATAAACAGAGAAGTTGCAGCGTAAATGATGATTGTATGTGAGTGTGTGTAGAGTCAATATAAATATCTGTGGGTGTTATGTATGTGTTGGAATGTCAGTGTGTGCGAGTGTGTAGAGTCCTGTTAGTGTGAGTAAAGACACAAATTAAAATAAAATACAAGGGTCAACTCAGACTGGTACTGCTTGCCATGCAGAAGCATAGATAACTGTTTATGGCTTAGGTGGCTGGACTCTTTAATCTTTTTCTGGGCTTTCCTTCCACACCACCTGGTGTAGAGGTCCTGGATGACAGGGAGCTCGGCCCCAGTGATGTACTGCGCTGTCTGCACCCCCCTCTGTAGCATCATGCAATTGAGGGCGGTGCTGTTGCCATACCAAGCAGTGACGCAGCCAGTCAAGATGCTCTCAATGGTGCAGCTGTAGAACTTCTTGAGGATTTGAGGGCCCATGCCAAACCTTTTCACCTTTCTAAGGGGGAAGAGGCGCTGTCATGCCTTCTTCACGACTGTGCAAGTGTGAGTGGATCATTGTAAGTCCTGATGAACAACCCCCCCCCCCCTCCCCCTTATCAATCAGGTAACATTCTGAATATACACTGAGGGTACAAAACATTAGGAACACCTTCCCAATATTGAGTTGAATCCCCCCTTTTGGGGCATGGACTCTACAAGGTGTCGAAAGCGTTCCACAGGGATGCTGGCCCATGTTGACTCCAATGCTTCCCACAGTTGTGTAAAGTTGGCTGGATGTCCTTTGGGTGTTGGACCATTCTTAATACATACGGGAAACTGTTGCGTGTGAAACACCCAGCAGCGTTGCAGTTCTTGACACACTCAAACCGGTGCCCCTGGCACCTACTACCATATCCCGGTTCAAAGGCACTTAACTCTCTTGCCCATTCACCCTCTGAATGGCACACATACACAATCCATATCTCAGTTGGCTCAAGGCTTAAACATTCTTCTTTAACCGGTCTCCTCCCCTTCATCTACACTGATTAAAGTGGATTTAACAAGTGACGTCAATAAGAGATCATATCTTTCAGCTCGATTCACTTGGTCAGTCAATGTCATGGAAAGAGCAGGTGTTCTTCATGTTTGTCTACTAAGTGTTCAGCTATGGTTTGGCGAAGGGTTAAAGGGAGAGGAGAAAAGAGGGGTTGAATGCATTACACACAACACACACAGGTTTAACAGGTAGTACACACACACCAGTGATAATACACACACACCAGTGATAATACACACACACCAGTGATAATACACACACACACTAGTGATAATACACACACACACACACGTGATAATTGGCACATCCCATTAGTGGTATACTCCCCACTGTTTATTGAAACATATCTAAACACATGCAGCAACACACCTCCACACCTCCACACACACACACACACACACACACACACACACACACACACACACACACACACACACACACACACACACACACACACACACACACACACACACACACACACACACACACACACACACACACACACACACACACACACACACACACACACACACACACACACACACACACACACACACACACACCACTGCCGATCACAGACATCTGTCCAAACAAACATCTTGGCGCACACAAATACAGTTACATTACAAGTCAACTCCAAACACAGCCTTCTCTCTCTGTCTCCAACAAACAACATCACATCCTGCCTCAACCACTCAGCTCACAAACAAAACGAGTTATGCAACCAGCCACTAACCACCAGGGGTACAGGCGGAGGCATTAACAACAGCCTGGATCCTTGGGATGTCATTACTCCATTTAAAATGATTAAGGTAAGGGTTAAGTGTAGGGACGTCCTAAGGATCTCCAATACCACTAACCAACATTAACTCCTCAGCCAAGTGGAGCTGGGTCATGTTCATTTGGCACCAAATGAAGAAAACTAGGAGGGACAAAAAGGTCTTGTCCAGTAAGAAATGCTAATTTTCATTTTCAGTGGCAAAACGTTTTGCTACCGTGTGCGTTATTAAACTAGACCCTGGATTATTTTTTCATTTGCTCTGCCTGTCGCCCCTGCTCTCCCCAGATGGGAGACCCCTTCTCTTACAAGCGGGATTTGTGGATATTGGACAAGGATGAGAAGATGAAGGAATTTTCCACATTTCCAGGGATTAGCAATGTGCTGCCTTCTATGATTGTCTCCATAATCCTCAAGGAGTCTGACATACACTATATAGCTCAGTACCCTATGAATCATACTGAACCCTGAGACACTGTCCTTTCTTGGCCTCTCTGTCCATCAGTCCGTGAGGGAGGGGAGGGGAGGGAGAGGGAGAGGGAGAGAGAGAGAGAGAGAGAGAGAGAGAGAGAGAGAGAGAGACAGAGACAGACAGAGACAGAGACAGAGACAGAGACAGAGACAGAGACAGAGACAGAGAGAGAGAGAGAGAGAGAGAGAGAGAGAGAGAGAGAGAGAACATCGTGGAATCCCTCCCAGCTCCAGTAGGACTCAACAGTCATAATGAGGCTTATGGGAATGGCCTGCCTGCTGGTTCCTAGTACCTTCCTTCTTCTCATCTACGAGAGCACCTTTCCTCAATCTCCTCCTTTCCCCTTTGCCATCTCTCACTCTCTTCCCTCCCCTTGTCGTGTCATATTATCTTCTAGTCTCCATCACTTCCTATCTGCCATCTCCTCCTTCAATCCTTCCCTCCATCTGGGGAGACATCTTCGTTCTGAGAGGGACTCTGAGTCGGCAGAGGCTCTCCGTGGAGCTCTGTTGTGGCCAGAGGCTATGAAGAAATCATTTTAAATGTTGGCAGAATGAAAGATTTAGAGGGAAGTGGGGATGAAATAGAGCGGAAAAGAGAGGAGAGCCATCAATGGGGATCTAAACCGGGCATTCCAGCCCACTCCTCAGAGAGACAGGATTAGGTGGCGTTTCTGAGACAGGAGGCCTGAGTCAGAAGGACACTCTCTGTTTCCTTCTCAGTCTCTCTCTTTTATATTCTCTCTCTTTTTTCTCTCTCTCTCTCTCTCTCTCTCTCCTCAGCTCTCTCACACGCAAACGCTTTATGTCTCTCCCTCTGTCTCTCTCTCTCACACACACACACACACACACACACACACACACACACACACACACACACACACACACACACACACACACACACACACACACACACACACACACACACACACACACACACACACACACACACACACACACACACACACATTAAATCCCTCAGTAGGTTTGACATGTTCTGCGCTGATAAGAAAACACAGTAATTGGCGATGTACCATATTCAAGCATGCACAGGCCTATATGAATAAAAATGACTATCACAGCTATTTCATATTGGTTAATGACACTACACTGGTGGATCCATTCTAATCAAGCCTCAATTTCAAATATAGTAGTGAATATTGATTAATATTTCCATCGTATACCTTAATATAGTCTCTGTCTCTCTCGCTCCCGTTCTCTCTCTCCAGCTTCCATTAATAACATCTCTCTCTCTCCCCTTCTCTCTCCATGCTTCCATTAATAACATCTCTCTCTCACTCCCCTTCCCTCTCCATGCTTCCATCTCCCCCTCCCCCTGTCCTACTATAAGAGGCCTAAGAGGAATTGCATAGTCAATCCGCCTTCTGCATTGTGGCAATGGCGCATTTACTGTGATATGGCCTCTGCAGAAGTCAGGGAATTCATACTTCTTGTGCTTTGTATAGCAGATCAGAGCTGTTGTGAAGGACGTTGTCAAGGAAGTTAGTTTGTGTTTATACAGGACCTCCCGCACCACCTACCTTCAACCACACTGTTACAAAATTTGGTCGGCGCACTGATATGCGGTTCAGAGCTCGATTTGGCCTCTGCATGCGTACGGAGACTCCGCGATTGCGTAACACCCTTCATAAGGAGCCTCCGCCACAAATTTCTGATGAAGCATTTCAATTGGCTTTAAGGCCTATCCTCAGAGCTTCCAATTGACGGCATTGGTCGTGAGACACATACATTTGACACGCTTCTCGCGCGCACACCTCTTATATCTCACCCAATGGAAAGTACTGCTTTTATTAGTTGTATTTGTCCATTGTATAGTGCGTATACAATGTCTACTTTTCAACTGTGCTCCAAATCGTTATGAAATCAAAGCATCTGCGACCGCAATTTAATATCACGCGCGGAACCTCTATCATTGTCGCGTCTTGCCACAGCGCACATTGAAGCATATGATTGATTTAGTTACGTAAGGGATCAAACGGGATTGGATGCGAGTTGTAAAGAAACGCCCATCAAGATAAGAGTGGAGCTGAATGGAGAGAGAACGTTCTCCACTCAGATGATGAAACTGTTTAAAGAGCAGCACTGTAGCACTGTTTTATGCGCAATGTTGTCAACACAATTAGATTTCCGTTACTCCCGTCCCTATTCAGCCTTTTGACAGCATGTACTAAAATCGATTTAATCCACACTTGCATTAGTCCCCTCGTTTGGTGATTGGTATTTAGGCGGTGACAACAAAAAAGCAGCAGACAGACAGACCTACAGCATGTTTTAGCAGGGAAGTTTGGTAGTGACCTGCTGAATGGTAAATATCAAAATCATTTTGTCAACACAAAAGTGTAAGTTTTGATTCTAGAGGGGGTACAATAAATATACAAATACCTGGGGGAAGATTGATGTAATCTTCTCTTCGGTAGATTTCGTTATCAATTTACTTTATTTAGTCTGATCAGCGGAACAATTCTCATTCTTACCAATGGCCCAAACTCTAGGGTAATTACTGTGCTTGTCAGCAACAACACGACTGCTATTCGCCACACTACCCGACAGTAGTTTATTACTGCACGTCTTCCCCGTTTTGCCAGTGGAATCACAGATTTGAAATCTGACAGGTCTTGTGTCTGGTTGAAAATGATTTATATGAGGCTTTGTATTTTGTACAGCCTTTCATGGCCAGTTTGGAATAAGTCATGCAAATAAGCATTGGATATTAATTTCTCCAGGCCTTGAACATCCTTTTTTGACATTTTAGTATTATGCGGATTCTAGTCAGAAATGGTAGGGGGAGACTCGCAACTCATAAACAAATCCTATTTTGTCTATGTAAGATGATGGCTAGGATATTGATGTTTATTAGATTTCTCTTCAAGGTTGGGTGATTTTGAGAAATGAATTGTTATAACAAGAACATGTTCAAACACCAATCATTTGGGAAGCATAGACCAGGGAAAGACAATCCTCCTGGGAAGGAAGCAGGATGTTCTTCTTTTTAAAGAGATAGTTCACCAAAATGACAAAATATAAAAGGTTTGTATCCTTATCTTGAAAGCAGTGTTTGGACAAGAAGACAGCCATCTGTGATTTGGTGACCCCCTGCCATTAGTACTTTAATAGTATTTGATTTGCAGAGCATTCCCACGGACCTTCCCTCTGTTTCCCCATGTCATTTCACTACTGTCTGAATAGTGTCAAACCACCTAAGAAAAATCTTTAAAAAATATTTAATCCCCCGAAAATCTCAAAGTAAAAGTCATCGAATTTTGAGTGTTCATTTAATGTTAAAGGTTTGTCTGAATAGCCCTGACCTGTAAAATGTTCCTCCCCCAGACCCCGTCTCGGCAAAGTCTCAATCCAAGCTTTCTTCAAAAGATGGCAGTCCTGCCCAAGCTGCCCAGTGTGGAACGAGAAGGAAGCCAATAAATGCTTTCACATGGTGTCCAACCCGGACATACACTTGCCTCTCTGGTACACAAAGAGCGGAGGGCCTTCGCTGATAGAATGAGGGGGAAATACTGGGAGGAGAATGAGAAATACTGGAGGAGAAGGAGAAATACTGGAGGAGAAGGAGAAATACTGGAGGAGAAGGAGAAATACTGGAGGAGAAGGAGAAATACTGGAGGAGAAAGAGGGGAAGAAAGGGGAGGAAGAGGAAGAAGAGAAAGAGGATGCAGTGTAGGATGAGAGCAAGGAGACCGAAGTGAAGAAGGAGGATGAATGCAAAGATGAAAATCCATGGAACATGGTTGTAACGAAGGGTGAAACCGCCGTCACTGTTACAGTGAAAGATACGGCGACAATGACGGATGAAACAGCCAATAAGAAGGCAGAGAGCAGTCTGGAAACCCAGACCAATCAGAGGTCTCCGTCCGTGGGAGAGAGGATGGACTGGCAGCAGAAGTTAAGACATCACGTTCCTGCAGAAGGAGGGTAACGTCCTGCTAACAGAGCAATACAGAGAGGCCACAGGGAATTCCAAGGAAGCCCTGGAGCGTGTGGACGTCATTCAGAACAAGGTGTGTTCGTTCATTCAGCGGTCAGTTCAGTGGTATTTTAATTCAGTGATGTGTTCCAATGAGGTGGAATGTTCATTCATTCATTGGTCTGTTCATTCAGGGTAAGGTTTTCATTCAGTGTGAAACAACATTAATCGAGTCACAGAACTGATAATACACTTGGAAATAAGTATTTAGAGAGAAAACAACACTTTATTAGAGTGGCAAGCTGAAAAACTAAATAAAATATGGTTATAAAATGGTTAGGAATGATGACGACAATCCATAAAGGCAATAGGACATTTGTTGGATAATGTTTGTGTTTTTGGATATTCTTTTGAACACAAGGCGACTCCTCTAAGAGACCTGATGTGTAAGAGCCATCGGTTCATGCCGTCTCACAAGCTCTAATCATGTTCCATTGTTGCCACTCCACTGACGAGAGAAGAGCAAGGCTATAGGGTTGGAGGTACGCTGGCAGAACAGATCAGGAACAGACAGAGGAGAGATGGAGCTAAAAATAACAGAGACCCTTGGAGAGTTAGTGACAGCGCTCGCCCAGGCATCTCTTACTTTCTGCTACCCCCCTCCCCCCCCACTCTTTCTGTCTCTCTCTCTCTCTCTCTCTGTCAAGCCTTCTCCATTTTATCTCTCTGTCTCCCTCTGTCTCTCTCTCCCCACCCACTCTTTCCCTCACTCTATGTATTCCTCCCCTCTCTCCATCAATATATCTGCCTCTCCCTCCCTCTTCCCATCCCTATATTTCTCTCTCCCCCCCCCCCCTTCCCCCTCCTTTCCTCCCTCCCCATCCCTCTCTCATGGAGGTGGACTATGAAGGGAGGAGGGAGGACTGGGACTCTCTGGAGAGGGTGCGCGTGCCGAACACTCTCAACCTTATCCCATGTCTGCTGGAGCTCAGGGACTATCAGGAAGTTGTGGCGCTCAACACCAAGCTGCTCAAGAAACACACAAGTACTTTTCTCACACACACACTACCTCTCATTCATCACCCTCTCTCTTCTCCCTGTACCTGTCTCCTCTTCGTCTGTTTCTCTCTTCATCACCCTCTCTCTTCTCCCTGTACCTGTCTCCTCTTCATCTGTTTCTCTCTTCCTCACCCACTCTTCTCCCTGTACCTGTCTCCTCTTCGTCTGTTTCTCTCTTCATCACTCCCTCTCCTCCCCGTACCTGTCTCCTCTTCGTCTGTTTATCTTCATCACCCTCTCTCTTCTCCCTGTACCTGTCTCCTCTTCGTCTGTTTCTCTCTTCATCACCCTCTCTTCTCCCTGTACCTGTCTCCTCTTTGTCTGTTTCTCTCTTCCTCACCCTCTCTTCTCCCTGTACCTGTCTCCTCTTCGTCTGTTTCTCTCTTCATCACTCCCTCTTCTCCCCGTACCTGTCTCCTCTTCGTCTGTTTATCTTCATCACCCTCTCTCTTCTCCCTGTACCTGTCTCCTCTTCGTCTGTTTCTCTCTTCATCACCCTCTCTTCTCCCTGTACCTGTCTCCTCTTCATCACCCTCTCTCTTCTCCCTGTACCTGTCTCATCTTCATCTGTTTCTCTCTTCCTCACCCTCTCTTCTCCCTGTACCGGTCTCCTCTTCCTCTGTTCCTCACCCTCTCTTCTCCCTGTACCGGTCTCCTCTTCCTCTGTTTCTCTCTTCCTCACCCTCTCTTCTCCCTGCACCGGTCTCCTCTTCCTCTGTTTCTCTCTTCCTCACCCTCTTTTCTCCCTGTACCGGTCTCCTCTTCCTCTGTTTCTCTCTTCCTCACCCTCTCTTCTCCCTGTACTGGTCTCCTCTTCCTCTGTTTCTCTCTTCCTTCATCTGTTTCTCTCTCTTCTCCCTGTACCGGTCTCCTCTTCCTCTGTTTCTCTCTTCCTCACCCTCTCTTCTCCCTGTACCGGTCTCCTCTTCCTCTGTTTCTCTCTTCGTCACCCTCTCTTCTCTCTGTACCTGTCTCCTCTTCTTCTGTTTCTCTCTTCCTCACCCTCTCTTCTCCCTGTACCTGTCTCCTCTTCATCTGTTTCTCTCTTCCTCACCCTCTCTTCTCCCTGTACCTGTCTCCTCTTTGTCTGTTTCTCTCTTACGCACCCTCTCTTCTCCCTGTACCTGTCTCCTCTTTGTCTGTTTCTCTCTTCATCACCCTCTCTTCTCCCTGTACCTGTCTCCTCTTCGTCTGATTCTCTCTTCATCACCCCCTATTCTCCCTTTACCTGTCTCCTCTTCGTCTGTTTCTCTCTTCATCACTCTCTCTTCTCCATGTACCTGTCTCCTCTTCATCTGTTTATCTTCATCACCCTCTCTCTTCTCCCTGTACCTGTCTCCTCTTTGTTTGTTTCTCTCTTCCTCACCCTCTCTTCTCCCTGTACCTGTCTCCTCTTCGTCTGTTTCTCTCTCCATCACCCTCTCTCTTCCTGTACCTGTCTCCTCTTCATCTGTTTCTCTCTCCATCACCCTCTCTCTTCCTGCACCTGTCTCCTCTTCATCTGTTTCTCTCTCCATCACCCTCTCTCTTCTTCCTGTACCTGTCTCCTCTTTGTCTGTTTCTCTCTTCGTCACCCTCTCTCTTCTCCCTGTACCTGTCTCCTCTTCGTCTGTTTCTCTCTTCCTGTACCAGTCTCCTCTTCGTCTGTTTCTCTCTTCATCACCCTCTTTCTTCTCCCTGTACCTTTCTCCTCTCTCTGTTTCATTCTCTAGGTACTGTTTTCTAAAGACAACAGTCAAGAGTGATATTCATTTTCCTTTGTATCTGAATCATTTATCACGGAGTGGATGTGACATTGATTTACTGATCATATCCTTCTCCTTCACTCTTTCTGTTCTCTCACTCCCTTTGTATTTTTCTTCTCTCTTCCTCTTTTACCCACTTTCTCGGTCTGTCTCCTGTTCCCTTGCTCAATCTCTAACTACACATATTTTACTCTGTCTCCATCTCTCCCTGTCTCTTCCAATATCCCTCTCTCTCATTTCTCTCTTCCTTCTCCCTGCCTTTTCTCCTCTTGCAATGTCCTTACTTACTTCTTTCTGACTGTTCACTATTCCATTTCCTTCCCTCTACAAATGTCTTCCTCTACTGTATTCTCTATCCCACCCTCCTCTACACCTCCTCTATCTATTCCTCCCTCCTCTATCTATTCCTGCCTCCTCTATCCTTCCCTCCTCTACCCTTCCATCCTCTATCCCTCCCTCCTCTATCCCACCCTCCTCTATCCATCCTCTACCCCTCCCTCCTCTACCCCTCCTCTACCCTTCCCTCCTTCCTCTACCCCTGCCTCCTCTATCCTTCCATCCTCTACCCCTCCTTCTCTACCCCTCTACCCCTGCTTCCTCTATCCCTCCTCTACCCATGCCTCCTCTTTCCTTACCTCATCTACCCCTCCTCTATCCCTCCCTTCTCTATCCATCCTCTACCCCTCCCTCCTCTATCCCTCCTCTACCCCTGCCTCCTCTATCCTTCCCTCCTCTACCCCTCCCTCCTCTATCCCTCCTCTACCCTTCCCTCCTCTATCCCACCCTCATCTATCCTTCCTCTACCCCTGCCTCCTCTATCCTTCCCTCCTATATCCTTCCCTCCTCTACCCCTCCCTTCTCTATCCCTCCTCTACACCTGCCTCCTCTACTCCTCCCTCCTCTATCCCTCCCTCCTCTACCCCTCCCTCCTCTAACCCTCCTCTATCCCTGCCTCCTCTACTGCTCCTCTATACCGCCCTCCTCTACCCCTCCATCCTCTATCCCTCTTCTACCCTCCCTCCTCTACCCCTCCCTCCTCTATCTCTCTTCTACCCCCGCCTCCTCTATCCTTCTCTCCTGAATCAATCCCTCCTCTACCCCTCCCTCCTCTACCCCTGCCTCCCCTATCATTCCCTCTATCCCGCTTCCTATATCCCTCCTTCCTCTACCCTTCCTCTATCCCTCCCTCCTCTCTCTCTTCTACCCCTCCCTCTATCCTTCTATCTTTCCCTCCTCTATCCCTCCCTCCTCTATCCCTCCCTCCTCTACCCCTCCCCTCCTCTATCCCTCCCCTCCTCTATCCCTCCCTCCTCACTCTTTTCTACACCCCTCTATCCTTCCCTCCTCTACCCCTTCCTCCCCTATCCTTCCTTCCCCTCTCTTTTACCCCCCCTATCCTTCCCTCCTCTATCCCTCCCTCCTCTACCCCTTCCTCCTCCTCCTTCCCTCCTCTATCCCTCCTCTACCCCCCCTCCTCTATCCCTCCTCTACACCTTCCCTCCTCTTTCTCTGTAGATATCTTCAAGGCAGTGTACCAGCGGGCTAGGGCGCACTTGGCTCTGTGCAACAAGCAGGAGGCCAGGAAGCACTTCCGGATGTTGGAGCGTTTGGAGCCCAGGTTCAAGCCCATCGTCAATCAGGAAAATAAGAGGATGGGTAAGAACCTCTGGAACAAGCACGTCAGCAATAAGAAGAACTACTGGGAAATTACAGAGGAAAAGTGGGGCCCTGAGGAAGAGAAAGTAAAGAAGACCGGAGGGGAGTGCTCAGAAAGAAGGGAAGCAGACCAGACTGTAAAAGAGGGAAGTAGTGACGGAGTGAGAGAGGAGAAGAAGCAAGAGGTAAAGGGGTGGGGGGAGTGTGAAGACAGCAGCCACTGCTGAGAAAGAGGGAGGTGGTGGTGGAGTGGAAAAGGAGAAGGCTAGTGGGAAGGGAACAGAGAGTGTCGAGGTAGAGAGATGGACAGGCGGGGTAGATAACAGAGCAGGAGATAAAGAGACAGATATGGCAAGGAGATAATGTACAGTTGAAGTTGGAAGTTTACATACACTTAGGTTGGAGTCATTAAAACTCATTTTTCAACCACTCCACAAATGTCTTGTTTACAAACTATAGTTTTGGCAAGTCGGTTAGGACATCTACTTTGTACATGACAAGTCATTTTACCAACAATTGTTTACAGACAGACAGTTTATTTAAATTATAACTTACTGTTTCACAATTACAGTGGGTCAGAAGTTTACATACACTAAGTTGACCTTTAAACAGCTTGGAAAAATCCAGAAAATGATGTCATGGCTTTAGAAGCTTCTGATAGGCTAATTTTATATCATTTGAGTCAATTGGAGGTGTACCTGTGGATGTATTTCAAGGCCTACCTTCAAACTCAGTGCCTCTTTGCTTGACATCATGGGAAAATCAAAAGAAATCAGTCAAGACCTCAGAAAATAAATTGTAGACCTCCATAAGTCTGGTTCATCCTTGGGAGCAATTTCCAAACACCTGAAGGTACCACGTTCATCTGTACAAACAATAGTATGCAAGTACAAACACCATGGGACCATGCAGCCGTCATACCGCTCAGGAAGGAGACACGTTCTGTCTCCTAGAGATGAACGTACTTTGGTGTGAAAAGTGCAAATCAATCCCAGAACAACAGCAAAGGACCTTGTAAAGATGCTAGAGGAAACAGGTACAAAGGTATCTATATCCACAGTAAAACGAGTCCTATATCGACATAACCTGAAAGGCCGCTCAGCAAGGAAGAAGCCACTGCTCCAAAATCGCTATAAAAAAGTCAGACTATGGTTTGCAACTGCACATGGGGACAAAGACCATACTTTTTTGAGAAATGTCCTCTGGTCTGATGAAACAAAAATACAACTGTTTGGCCATAATGACCATCGTTATGTTTGGAGGAAAAAGGGGGAGGATTGCAAGCTGAAGAACATCTTCCCACCCGTGAGGCACGGTTGCAGGAGGGACTGGTGCACTTCACAAAATAGATGGCATCACGAGGGCGGAAAATTATGTGGATATATTGAAGCAACATCTCAAGACGTCAGTCAGGAAGTTCAAGCTTGGTAGCAAATGGGTCTTTCAAGCGAGCAAGGAGACCTACAAACCTGACTCAGTTACACCAGCTCTGTCAGCAGGAATGGGCCAAAATTCACCCAACTTATTGTGGGAAGCTTGTGGAAGGCTACCCAACAGGTTTTACCCAAGTTAAACAATTTAATGGCAATGCTACCAAATACTAATTGAGTGTATGTAAACTTCTGACCCACTGGGAATGTGATGAAAGAAATAAAACTGAAATAAATAATTTGCTCTACTACTATTCTGACATTTCACATTATTAAAATAAAGTGGTGATCCTAACTGACCTAAGACAGGGAATTTTTACTCTGATTATTAAATGTCAGGAATTGTGAAAAACTGAGTTTAAATGTATTTGGCTCAGGTGTCAGGGAAGGCTGTTATAAAGGCTAAATGTCAATCAACTGCCCCCCAGGAAGTAAATGGTTGCACAAGGAACAAAAGCACCAATGAGACAATTTACAGTATCATTCAATCCGAATCAACCAATAGGAGTCCATTAGCCACCGCTGACCTTCCTAACCGGCAGGCCACAGAGGTACTTTCAGAGGTAGCTGAGGTGAGTCAGGTTAGACACACAGATGGACAGTCCTAACAAAGGAGAGTCAGGTTAGACACACAGATGGACAGTCCAAACAAAGGAGAGAGTCAGGTTAGACACACAGATGGACAGTCCTAACAAAGCAGAGAGTCAGGTTAGACACACAGATGGACAGTCCTAACAAAGGAGAGAGTCAGGTTAGACACACAGATGGACAGTCCTAACAAAGGAGAGAGTCAGGTTAGACACACAGATGGACAGACCTAACAAAGGAGAGAGTCAGGTTAGACACACAGATGGACAGACCTAACAAAGGAGAGAGTCAGGTTAGACACACAGATGGACAGTCCTAACAAAGGAGAGAGTCAGGTTAGACACACAGATGGACAGTCCTAACAAAGGAGAGAGTCAGGTTAGACACACAGATGGACAGTCCTAACAAAGGAGAGAGTCAGGTTAGACACACAGATGGGCAGTCCTAACAAAGGAGAGAGGTTAGACACACAGACGGACAGACCTAACAAAGGAGAGAGTCAGGTTAGACACACAGATGGACAGTCCTAACAAAGGAGAGAGTCAGGTTAGACACACAGACGGACAGACCTAACAAAGGAGAGAGTCAGGTTAGACACACAGACGGACAGTCCTAACAAAGGAGAGAGTCAGGTTAGACACACAGATGGACAGTCCTAACAAAGGAGAGAGTCAGGTTAGACACACAGACGGACAGACCTAACAAAGGAGAGAGTCAGGTTAGACACACAGATGGACAGTCCTAACAAAGGAGAGAGTCAGGTTAGACACACAGACGGACAGTCCTAACAAAGGAGAGAGTCAGGTTAGACACACAGACGGACAGTCCTAACAAAGGAGAGAGTCAGGTTAGACACACAGATGGGCAGTCCTAACAAAGGAGAGAGGTTAGACACACAGACGGACAGTTAGACACACAGACGGACAGTCCTAACAAAGGAGAGAGTCAGGTTAGACACACAGATGGACAGACCTAACAAAGAGAGAGTCAGGTTAGACACACAGATGGGCAGTCCTAACAAAGGAGAGAGTCAGGTTAGACACACAGATGGACAGTCCTAATAAAGGAGAGAGTCAGGTTAGACACACAGATGGACAGACCTAACAAAGGAGAGAGTCAGGTTAGACACACAGATGGGCAGTCCTAACAAAGGAGAGAGTCAGGTTAGACACACAGACGGACAGACCTAACAAAGGAGAGTCAGGTTAGACACACAGATGGGCAGTCCTAACAAAGGAGAGAGTCAGGTTAGACACACAGACGGACAGTCCTAACAAAGGAGAGAGTCAGGTTAGACACACAGATGGACAGACCTAACAAAGGAGAGTGTCAGGTTAGACACACAGATGGACAGTTAGACACACAGACGGACAGTCCTAACAAAGGAGAGAGTCAGGTTAGACACACAGATGGACAGTCCTAACAAAGGAGAGAGTCAGGTTAGACACACAGACGGACAGACCTAACAAAGGAGAGAGTCAGGTTAGACACACAGACGGACAGTCCTAACAAAGGAGAGAGTCAGGTTAGACACACAGATGGACAGACCTAACAAAGGAGAGAGTCAGGTTAGACACACAGATGGACAGACCTAACAAAGGAGAGAGTCAGGTTAGACACACAGATGGACAGAGGAAAGTCAGGTTAGACACACAGACTAGTCCTAACAAAGGAGAGAGTCAGGTTAGACACACAGATGGACATACCTAACAAAGGAGTCCTAACAAAGAGTCAGGTTAGACACACAGATGGACAGACCTAACAAAGGAGAGAGTCAGGTTAGACACACAGATGGACAGACCTAACAAAGGAGAGAGTCAGGTTAGACACACAGATGGACAGACCTAACAAAGGAGAGAGTCAGGTTAGACACACAGATGGACAGACCTAACAAAGGAGAGAGTCAGGTTAGACACACAGATGGACAGTCCTAACAAAGAAGAAGTCAGGTTAGACACACAACATGGATTAAGGGAGGACACACAAACAGTCCTAACAAAGGGAGAGTCAGGTTAGACACACAGATGAACAGCTAACAAAGGAGAGAGTCAGGTTCCATCAGATGGACAGAAACAAACCAAGTGGGGTTCAGCTGGAAGTATCCATCCCTCCAGTCAGGTTAGACACACAGATGGTAAACAAAGAAAAATAGGTTAAAACAGATACACAAAGAGTCAGGTTAGACACACAGATGGACAGACCTGATGAGTCAAGACATGGATTGTCAAGACAGATGTGAATCATGACATTGATGTGATCAGACGTTGATCAAGACAGATGGGAAACAAAGGAGACAGTTGATCACCCAGATGGACATTGATGGAAAGCAAGAGGAAAAATTCAATGGCATTGATGTGATCAAGACATTGATGTGATTCATCATGACATTGATGTGATTCATGAGATGTGATTCATGACATTGATTCAAGTGATTCATCATTCAAGACATTGACGTGAATCAAGAAATTGATGTGAATCAAGACATCAAGACATTTGAATCAAGACATTGATGTGATCAAGACATTGATGTGAATCATGGCATTGATGTGATCAAGACATTGATGTGATTCAAGACATTGATGTGATTCAAGACATTGATGTGTTTCATGACATTGATGTGATTCATGACATTGATGTGATTCATGACATTAATATGATTCAAGACATTAATATGATTCAAGTCAATGTCTTGAATCACATCAATCACATTAATGAATCATATTAATGATTCATATGCATTGATGATTCAATGATTTTAATCATTAATATGATTCATGGCATTGATGTGATTCAAGACATTGACGTGAATCAAGACATTGATGTGAATCAAGACATTGATGTGATCAAGACATTGATGTGAATCAAGACATTGATGTGAATCAAGACATTGATGTGAATCAAGACATTGATGTGAATCAAGACATTGATGTGAATCAAGACATTGATGTGATCATGACATGTCATGTGGTGATTACCATAATTCAATTCAAGGTCATACTTGGTGGCATACACAAAAGACAAGCAGACGTTGTGTATAACAAATACAAATTGTATTTATTCTTTGTACACAAAGAGTAGAAAGCAGCCAGTAACCCACTCGTTATTAAAAGCCTTTCTTTTTCAATCATTTTATACAGATTAAAAACCGATGGGGAGGACAACAACAGGGAGGAATGTCAGTACAGAACACATTTAAATAAAACAAATAAGTAAATGACAGACACATTAGTCATTAACAAATGGAAGTAATGAGGCGGAGTAACGTTGCTTTAAAAAAGCCAGTAGAATAGAAAAGATGAGTGTGTGTTTTTTACGGAGGCGGGGCGTCGCTGTGTGGTAAAATAGGCTAGTGTATGTCGTCGTAGCTCTGATTCCCATAAGAGGTTAAGTAATTCATAACCCTGCCGTGTTCGAGAACACCAACAACCCTCCCTGTGTCTTATAACGATGCCAAGGTGCCCAGAACTCAGCATGCACAGAAGGTCTCGCCATTAGGAACAACGAGCGGGGCTCTATAACGCGTTGACCAACTATATATAGCAAGGACACAGCCATACCCATTGGCCATGTCCTCTAAACTGTCTCTGTCTCCGGCGACTAGGGCTTCTCTTCAATCACGGCGGAAATGATCGGACTGGTATCCAGCGTAAGGTGGCGCTACGGGGAGCCCGGGACACTACTTGTAGAGCTCCATTATGGTTCGAGCTACACAGTGGTTTTATCTCGAACATGAGACGCCTCAGATGGATAATCACATGACTACAGAGAGACGTGATGTGAGGGCAGTATAATGTAGTGTTTTTACAGAGGCTTCGCATTCGATGGGCTGTAACACAATGCCTCTACAAAGGCAGTATGGACTTCTGGGAGTTAAAGTAAGAGGGACACAGTGAAGAGCTACAGTTTTCTACTGCACTGTTCCATGTATCGTTATATCAGTCTGCCAAACTACCTACTACAGCGGTGTAATCATTCATTCCACCTACTCTCTCCTACCTCCAGTATTGTCCAAAACACACAAAACATGTACAGAGCCTTCAGAAAGTATTCATACCCCTTCACTTATTCCACATTTTGTTGTTACAGCCTGTATAAGAAATACACTTTTCCCCCTTGACCCATCTACTCACAATACCTCAATGACAAAGTGAACTAAATGTTTTTAGAAATGTTAGCAAACGTATTGAAAGTGAAATACAAAAATATCTCATTTAAGTATTCACACCGCTGAGTCAATGTTAGAATTGCCTTTGGCAGCGATTACAGTCTTTCTGGGTAAGTCTCTTAGAGCCTTGCACACCTGGATAGGATTTTGCCTGAACATAGCTCTATTCCATTTCTTTTTCTAATAACAAAAAGGTCCCTGAGTCCTTGCCATTTACAAGCATTCCCATAACATGATGCAGCCACCACCATGCTTGAAAATATGAAGAGTTGGAGTCAGTGATGTGTTGTGTTGGATTTGTCCCAAACATAACACTTTGTATTCAGGACATAAAGTTGATTTCTTTACCACATTTTATGCAGTTTTACTTTATTGCCTTATTACAAACAGGACGCATGTTTTGGAATATTTTTTATTCTGTAAAGGCTTCCTGTCATTTAGGTTAGTATTGTGGAGTAAACATTTCCCCCCAAATAATTCCACTTTGACATTATGGGGTATTGTGTGTATAGGCCAGTGACCCAACAACTAAATGTAATCGATTTTAAATTCAGGCTGTAACTCAACAAAATGTGGAAAAGGGCAAGGGTGTACAGTTTCTGAAGGCATATAGGTCTACATGACATATGGTTTCTAGGCCTAATCGCTGTAGTTCATAATTGCACACACAGAGAGCGAGTTGTGATGCATTCACAGCTTCTATGTTCAGAGCCAAAACTATGTTCAGGAGGCTCATCGATGTGTCATGAGACATATGTTTACAAAAAAACTAAAACACATTAAAAGAGGTTTGCAAAGAGTAAACATTATTTGCGTTGCGTGTTTTTTTTTCACTTGAGCAATTCTTTGTTCCTGGATCCTGCAAAGAAGGATGCCGGTGCCCTTGGCAAAGGTAGAACAGATGTCAATGATAATGACTTTCCATGCCAGTTAAACACTGAACAGTGGCAGGCATTGTTCAGCGGGGGTGGTTAAGGAGTGATCGGGGGACAAGGCGGTTAAGGTATGGAATCGGTGCACCCTCTCTTCCCCATATGGTTATTATCATTTCCATTATGAACGGCGCCCCACCTTGCCGACTCTCAACCTGTACAGTGTACAGTTCCCTAGCAACAGCAGCAAAACAAACAGACAGCCACGACAGAACTCGACGATGTCAAATGTGAACGCTGGCGCCTGGAGGGGATAAAGTCTAACGAATACTGGGATGGGATTCAAACTGAAATCTGTTCTTGGCAATAAGGTCAGAATGTTCTCTGAATGAATACAAAACTATTCACATCATGGCTCCCTGCGACTGTGGGTGTAAGGACTTTATGGAAGTGCTACCTCATAAAATAACAGAGCATCTGTCCTCTTTTTTTTTCTAACAAACCGCTCGCCTACTGTCTGCGTCCGTCTCTTGGAGATTTGCTGTGGCAAGCACATCAAAGTGGATGGCTCCTCTCCACTCAGCCCAGGAGCACTAAACAGACTATTTTCTTCACCTTTCCTTTGGTCTCTCAGATCTCTCCTACTCCGAGTCTCCCTTCCACTTCGCTATCACATTCCCACCATCCTCCCTCACTCCACCCCGCCAAAGCCCTATTTGACCCAAGCCTTTTAATTAGTCTCTCAGGTGCTAGGCCGCTCTAGCGCTGTCAATTCCCACTGTCTTCCCTGTCCTTACTCATAAAGGCTCTCTGATGCCTCTAATGCAAAATGCCACAGAACCCAGACCCCTAAACAGAACTAGCATCTGACATTGAATGACATTCACATCCACCCACTACACCCAACTGATGCAATTTCCTCCTCTGATTGTGAAAACACTGAATGGCAAAAAAAGGCATATGTGAGCCAGTACTTTAACATCTGATACACAAATGTTGAGTCACAAGCATAAAAAGAGAAAAGAAGAGAGGGAGAGGAGAGAGAGAGAGAGGGACAGAGAGAGACAGAGAGAGCGAGAGAGAGAGCGTCAGGGCCAACTCCATTTAATAATGTTTGAGGCAGCAACATAAAACACATGTATTGGTCCATGCTGGGCTCTGTCTGGGTTTAAGGCAAATAGAGTGTGCTCTGTCTGTTGTGTCACATGATCCTGGTGTGATGGTAGCCCAACCCCCCGCCAGCCTCCAGCGCCTAGGCATTTGTGTACCCCTAAGCAACATGGGGCACCATGCCTTCTCTGCTGTACACACAGCAGGAGCCAGAGGAGGGCCCGACGTTTAAAGCTTGACTCCTTCTCAGCTAAACCCATATCGGCGTTGTCTCGAGACTCTCCTCCTGAACAGAGAGACGCAAAATCACAGCCCTTCTTTTGTCACCAATTTCTTTTCACAAAAGTTTGCGGCTGTGAGTGTAAAAGCATATGTGCGTCTCTACGTGTTTATAGGTGTGTATTCCTACTGTGTGCGATATGAACGTTCATATGAATCGTGTGTTAATACAGCATGAGAGTTCATCTGAAACAACGTGTGTCTGCGCGTGTGTGATAGGTGCACTCACTGTGACAGAGAGAGCGGGGGGCCATGCGAGAGAGACGACAGGCATCCCCGTTTGGGAAGATTAGAGGAGCTGTGAGCACAGAGGCAGCGCTGCATGCGCTGGCGGGCACTTTGGCTGTCTTAAATAAATCATAGGGTTTTACTGATGATGTGTCAGTCCCACAGAGTCAATAAGCTTGTTGTGGGTCCCGCTGGCTCCCAGGCAATCTGCTCTGCTTTGCTCTGGGTACGCCTGCCCCAGCCGCCTGATCACAGCCACATGAAACGCAGCCAGCCTGGCCCAAATCCAGTCAACGGTGGTGCGCATGAACGCCTCGTAAAAAAAAGAAAAGAGACCTTTGAAACGCATTAGAAAACAGGAAAAACACAAACGCACGCAGTTACTGGATAGAACAAACATGATGGAAATCCTCACGCATTTTTGCATTGTGTAAAAGTCCTTTTTGTGGAAGGTTCTTGTGCTGTATGGATATAAAGCGTCACACATTCGGACGACTACGCCGACGCTGGTTAGCACAGTGTCATGGCTGGGATGCTAGCGTTAGCCAGTAGTGGATTAGCTAGCTAAAACTGTTTCTGCCTGGCTGGGCTACTAACGTTAGCCGTTAGCTTCCTTAGCCTTCTTAGCTGGTTAACACAGTGTCTGGCTGCACCGCTTAGCCATAGCATAACATTAGCCATAGCATAACATTAGCCATAGCTTGTTAGCATAGTGCTTGGCCCGGCCTGGACGTTAGCATTAGCTGTTAGCCTTTGGCTCCCACAGGGGTGGTTAGTGCACAGAGGTCCAGGGGGAGGGAGAGGGGTCAGCTCTGGGTGAGCTGCTGTATGGGTCAAGGACCTGGTGCACTCTCTGTCCCTCTGACGGCAGCTATATGGTGCACGGGCCATCAGGCATCCCACCAGGCATCACTCTGCACTCCAAGCGTCGCCCTGGGTTAGATGAGTGACGTGGTTCCTGGAAGAGGAGAGAGGGGGAAAAGTGGCAATTAAGGGTCAAAATTCATTTTTAGAACACAAGCAGAATGGCCAGTACTCAATGTGGGTCTTCAGCAGGCTAATGGGTTTTTGATCAGGCTAGTAAACTGTACATACCCTGCTTCTTCTATCTGCTGGAAGAAGACTCACTACCTTGATGTGCACAAGTAAATGGTTGTATCTGTGGCGTGTCTGTCTCAGGTCTGTAGGGTCAGAGACTCACCAGGTTCCGAAGGGAAGACGTTTCTCAGCTGCTCTATGACCTCCTGCAGTTGCTGCACTGTGTCATGATCCTCACCTCCATCTCCTGTCACACACAGCATCACACGGAGAGAGATGAGTGACAACAGAACACTCGATCATCTCATTCCAATGTTGTTATGGCCCACTAAATTAACAAATAAATATTTTAAAGTCAATAATCCAGCAGGAATCGCTTGGAACTTGCAACCTACCAGTGGGACCGAGCCTGATTGCTGTCTCTGTTCATTTGGCAAATTACAGGAATGGCACGGAGTGGAATGTTAGCTAAAAAGACTGGTACCCAGACGAGACAGGACCTAATATTCGGGAACATTTGCCTTAGTAGCTCACCTGCTGCCTCTGTGTCTGTGGTCTCTCTACTGGGTCCGTCCCCCTGACGGCCTCCCCCTGACACCGGAGATGACAAGGACGAAGGTTCCGACCCGTTGGCCTCCGAATCGTCTTTGGGCTGGTGGAAAGTAAATAGTGTCATCAATCACCACAAAATTCCCATTGACAGCTACTTCGGAAAAGCACAAACGTTACTGGAATGTGTTGGTTGGGGTTGAAGGACACAGTAAACATGTAGACGCACTAAATAAGTCAAAGTGTTCCAGGGAAACTGAAGGCTGCGTTGGCTGGGGATTCAGACCTAGTTGTACAACGAACGAAAGAAAAACTACTTTCTACGGAGATGAAAACAGAACGGTTGACACTGACAGTTGACTGCCCACACCCACTCCACCACTTCATATTGGAACAATAGACTGAAGGAAATAAAGAATCTGTGTGCATGAACATTTCTTAAGAAGGGATTGAAAGGCATTTATATGATATGAGAGGTTCATGGAAGTGTTGAGAAAGTTCAAATCTACAGCTTTAGAATTCTTGGTACTCAGTCCCGCTGTTCCCAATCCCATTCCCCTCTTTCCACTAAATGAACCATCTCTCCAGTCTCTCTTTCTATCTCCTCTCTCTATCCCCAATTTCCAAGTCTTTTCACCTGAGGAAATGCCTTTCTGTCTCTCTTTCTCACTCTTCCCTCTACTGCAGCAGTTCAAAAGATCTTTCCATTCCTTCCTCTCCCTCTCTCTATTCCCCATTCACACATTCATATTCTCCTACAGCAGTGTCCTATTTTCTCTCAGTCCAGCCATTCTCTTTGTTCCCCTTTTATCGTCGAGCTTCTTAATCCCTCTTGAGTCTATCCCCCTCTTTCTTTCTCTCCTTACCGTAGGTATTTCCCTCAGTCTCTCATCAGCTCCCCTCCCTTTCTGTCTCTGTACCTGCAGTTTTAAGCCCTTATAGTTGTTCTCTACCTCACCCCCCCCTCGCCTCTTTTCCAAGCCATATTTTTTCTTTCTTTCTTTCCACTTTCCCTTCCCCTTCCTCCCTCCCTCCCTACCTGCAGCAGTAACTCTCGTAGCCTGTGCAGCTGGGACTCCAGCTGTTTGTTGTGGTCCTCCAGGATCTGCATGCGTGTCTCCAGGCGAGTCTTGTGCTGCCGGAGGACCCTTGCCTCGGCCAGGAGCTCCTCGTCCTGCTGGCCCTCCATGGGAGATCCCGGAACACCCTCACCGCCCTCCGTCAGCTGGGGCGCCGCCGCCGCCTCCTCATGCCTCCACTTCAGCCGCCGCCACTCCCCCTGCAGCACCCTGGGAAATAGGAGAGAGGACAGAGACATCAGCAGACAGTATTTTGAAGAGCTGGGACACACACACTGTCCACAATAGGCTATGATAGTAAATGGTGTGAGCGCCGTAGTGCGTATAACTCAATGACTTTATTTCCACTGTATAGCACATTTCTAAAAGATCATTCATTTCAAAGTGGTTTACAAATATAATTATAAAAGGAGCGAAAGATAACACAAAACGTTTTCGATACAAATATACATTTAAGATAGACGAGAATTTTCTTTTTGAGACAGATTCAAAAAGTAAAACAGTAAAATAACAGTGGACATGAGAATATAGCGAAAGACGTATAAATAAATGAAGATGGCACTATGGCTAAGACAAGCTAAAGCACCGTAGGTAAAAGTGCAGCTAAAAAAGTATGTCTTCACCTTTTTCTTCAAATTGTCTACCATTTCTGAGGCCCTCAGATCCTCTGGCAGGCTGTTACAAAGGCCAGCTTCACAGTGACTAAAGGCAGGACCGGTTTCCTGGCATGCAGTGCATTCGGAAAGTATTCAGACCCCTTGACATTTTTCACATTTTGTTTTACGTTACAGCCTTACTCAAAAATTGAGTAAGTACATTTTGTTCTCATCAATCTACACACAATACCCCATAATGCCAAAGCAAAGACAGGTTTTTAGCAATGTGTGCAAATGTATAAATGAAAAAATATAGAAATATCACATTTACATGAGTATTCAGACCCTTTACTCAGTACTTTGTTGAAGCACCTTTGGCAGCGATTACAGCCTCGAGTCTTCTTTGGTATGGCACTACAAGCTTGGCACACCTGTATTTGGGGAGTTTCTCCCATTCTTCTCTGCAGATCCTCTAAATCTCTGTCAGGTTGGATGGGGAGTGTCCCTGCACAGCTATCGGGTTCAAGTCTTGTCTCTGGCTGGGCCACACAAGGACTCAGAGACTTGTCCCGAAGCCACTCCTGCGTTGTTTTGGCTGTGTGCTTAGGGTTGTTGTCCTGTTGGAAGGTGAAACTTCGCCCCAGTCTGAGGTTCTGAGTGCTCTGGAGCAGGTTTTCATCAAGGATTTCTCTGTACTTTGCTCTGTTCATCATTCCTTCAATCCTAACTTCTCTCAGTTCCTGCCGCTGAAAAACAGCACGATGCTGCCAAAACAGCAGGATGCTGCCACCACCATGCTTCACCGTAGGGATGGTCCCAGGTTTCCTCCAGATGAAAACGAAAGACGCTTGGCATTTAGGCCAAAGAATTCAATCTTGGTTTCATCAGACCAGAGCATGTTGTGTCTCATGTCTGAGAGTCCTTTAAATGCCTTTTGGCAAACTTCAAGTGGGCTGTCATGTGCCTTTTACTGAGGAGTGGCTTCCGTCTGGCCACTCTACCATAAAGCCCTGATTGGTGGAGTGCTGCAGAGCTGGTTGTCCTTCTGGAAGGTTTCCACACTCCACAGAGGAACTCTGGAGCTCTGTCAGAGTGACCATCAAGTTCTTGGTCACATCTTTGACCAAGGCCCTTCTCCCCCCATTTCTCAGTTTGGCTGGGTAGCCAGCTCTAGGAAGAGTCTTGGTGGTTCCAAACTCAGATCATATTAACATGGCATAAGTCAATACAACATGTGTCGAACTGCAGGAAATTAGCTTTAAAACTGCAAAAACGTTTTGTTTTGTTATAAACTTACAAAGTTCTTGCCGCCCCATGGCAAAATGTATAGAATGGCAGGAAATGAACTTTAAAACAAAGCATTTTCTTTCCACTGTCAAGAGGAGGCCATTAAAACATTTTGCAGCGAGGTGGCAAACTATTAAGTGCACTACGTTTGACCAGAGTACTTTTTTATTTTGATTTCACCTTTATTTAACCAGGTAGGCTAGTTGAGAACAAGTTCTCATTTACAACTGCGACCTGGCCAAGATAAAGCACAGCAGTGTGAACAGACAACAACACAGAGTTACACATGGAGTAAACAATAAACAAGCCAAAAACACAGTAGAAAATAAGAAAAGAAAGAGTCTATATACATTGTGTGCAAAAGGCATGAGGAGGTAGGCGAATAATTACAATGGGTGGCAGGTAGTCTAGCGCTTAAGACTGTTGGGCTAGTAACCAAAAGGTTGCTGGTTGAAATCCCTGAGCTCCCTAAGTGAACAATCTTGAGCAAGGCTCTTAACCCTATTTGCTCCTGTATGTCTGCTAAATGACTGAGGGTCCCACCAACCAAAACTAACTCAGGGCTGACTAAAGGCCTCGTCACAAAATGTTTTAGAACATCTCAAACACTGGTGCCAGAGGATCTAAGGGACCGACCGGGCACATATCCTAAATGCATATGATACATTTGTTCAGGTGCAAAAGACCACATAGTGCTTTAAAAATATATAAAGCAATTTTAAAACTGTAAAACTAACATGCAAACAATGAAGGGACTTTAAAATAGGTGTTATGTGTGCAGTCTTAGTTAGCACAGGTGCTGCTGCATTCTCAAATAATAGGCTGTTGGCCAATGTTTTTCTTGGTAAGACCAGACATGAGACCATCGTAGTAACCAAGCCTGGTAGTAATAAAAACATGCATTAGTCTCTCAGTGTTGGCCTGGCAGAGAAACTGACGCACTTTGGCAACATTAGGTAGATGATCAAATCTAAGTTTATTGGTCTCATACACAATTCTGTTAGGAAAACTGATTTGGTCACATTTCGGAGTCTAAAATCACACCTAGGTGTTTAGCCAGGTGGGGTTTTATATCTAATGTTCACCGTCTGTGTGCTGATCATGCGAACTGACTAGTGACATAGTCAGGAAAAATTATCGCTCTGAAAATATACACTGTAGGAAAACAGAAACGTAATCGAGTTGAACTGTTGATCAGGATTAACTTGTGTTTTACATAAAGACGAATCCTGTGCAAGCATCGTTTACCACAGCTCATAATTCATTTCTGTCTGTACGGAAACAGAATGCCTATGTCTCTATAACATTTGTGACGACCCTTCCACTCTGTCTGCCGAATTCTTTCTCTTTGCTCTTGTTCTCCTTATTAGGATGTCAGCAGCACGGGAGGGTTGTCAGCGAAATGGGACACACCTGGGCCCGGGTGTGTCCTGGGGATAAATTCCCCCATTCATTGGGGAGACTCTCTCCACGCAAACACACTGCTGAATTTTGGTTGTGGCATTTTTTGATGTGGCTGTTTTGTTTGTTTGCATTATCACATCTGTTAACGCAACCACTCACTTACACTAATGACTACACACACACCATTGTTACTTGTTTACAGTTTACTTTAGTTAATAAATATATTTGTGTTATTCCTTGATCTCCACATTGTTTCCCTTTCTGTTGCGAGCGACGAGTCGGTTCGCGACACATTTCGCACAGACAATAAAGATCACTTTTCTGAGCACTGAAATTGTGCGCGGGAATCTTTTTTATTCTTATTTTCCTGACAAAGAAAGAAAGTTGAGGCATGGGATGACGGTACTAATTCTACCACATATTCATGAGCTACACACTCATGACTTCCACAATGAGTCTGATTTTGGTCGTCAGGCCCAGATTCTGACATATGACATGGGGTCCTATAAGCCAATCAGAATAAAGGAAGACAGCTGCAGTGCTAACTGAGGAACACACAGGATATAACTCATCATAACAATACAGAAATAATACCAAACTAGGTTAAAGTTTCAGACAACAGCTGTGTGTATATATGTTACTAATCTAGCTTTATTAACCTATAATTCATCGGTGACAAACGGAGCGCAAACAAATGTGTGTGTGTGTGTGTGTGTGTGTTGGCCCGAAGGTCAGGGGCACGTAGAAAAGACAAAATAGAATAGATCCGATGAATCATACCTTTTCAAGTTGCCTCTGGTATCAAATTAAGTGTATGGGAAAAACATTATTCTCTCTCATTTCAACTTTTACTTCAAGGTCTTAAGGGTACTTAAGTAACACAGAATCCTATTTGGCCACGAGGATCCAATTGATGTCTTACAAAGCCATTTCTTTCCCATCACACTCAAGCATCATACAGTAGTAGTATACTCTGTTCACTATACAATCACCCTAACGATGGTGTAGTTCTCACATTGGGTGTCAGAAGCATGGATAATTGATTAGGATTGGGGTTGTAAGAGCTAATGTTTGGAAGTCCTACAGGTACTAAGACAAAACAGTTCTACACCTTAATGGTTCCAAGACCAACAGGTTCTATGTTCTAAAAGTTAAGACAAAAAGTCTCTACACCTTAAAGTTTCTAAGACCAAACGGTTCTGTTCTAAAAGTTTTAAGACAAAAAGGTTCTATACCTTAAAGGTTCTAAGACCAATAGTTCTAAAGGTTCTGGGATAAAAGATTTCTAAAACCAAAAGGGCTCTATTTTCTCACCGGTTCTCGTTCTCCAGGCGGGCCAGCGTTCTCTGCAGCTCGTCCTTGTCTTGACAGTCCAGGTGGGCCAGCAGCATCTGCTGTCCACTGGGGGAGTCCTGGTCCAGGGTACCGGGGCTGGAGTGACGCAGGAGGTACTGATCTTCATCCCTGAGTCCCCCACATGACACAGCACAGGAGACACTCAGCACACTGAGCCACAACCCTGCCACCAGCAGCATAGCACAGCAAATAGCCACAGCACAGGACAGGACAGTGTACAGCCACAAACAAGACAGCGCAGCACAGGACAGGACAGAGCAGCACAGACAGCACAGCAGAAGCAACAGACACAAGCACAACAGACACGTTGGTATGGTGGAGCAGTACTGACACGGAATGGCACAGACACACAGACAGCAACAGACACATGGACAGCAACAGCAGCACAGGCAGGATAGACGCACATCAGCTCAAACCCAGACAGTCTTCAATTCTGAGAACAAGTGGCCGCATAGACAGACATGACATAGACAGACATGCAGAAATAAAGGACACTAATGACGCCAGAGCATAGCCAGACATACTGCAGCACTGGGCAGCAAGCTAACAGAGTGACATGAGAACGAGGGGATTCAGGACACACAAAGAGCAGCAGTAGAGACAGGACACAGAGACAGAAGACAGGAGACAGAGCAGTGGCCCTACTGACAAGAACAAAGTACAGAAACACTTGGAACAAACATAGGCACAGTGTCACAGTGATAAACCAGACACACAGAGCAAATAGCTTGCAGACAAACAGCACACTGAACAACTATACAAACAGCCATGTTGACACATCAAATAGGCAGCTTCACACACCATGCCAATGCCCTCCCTATCTCGCAAATACACATGTGCACATACAGACACACATACACAGACATGAACGCACACACTGACACACACAGACATGAATGCACCCACACATATACACAGATATGAATACACACACTGACGTGGACCTATGCACACACAACGCACATAAACACAAACACACCCTCGCTCTCTTTCTCTCGACACTAAAAACACACACAGTAAACCCTTTGATGGAGGCCACTACACCTTGGTGGTAAAATTAATTTTGTTATAGCAGTGCTCATAATGAAAACACCCACGCACGCACACACACACACACACACACGCCTCACCCCCGAAACAATCTCTGTCTCAGCCAAAGCCTTTGATCAGGGCCAACACCTGTGTCCAGTCAGTTTATATGATTCCTTAGTGAGGGGCTCAGCTTATTGACTCCACCATTCACATCAAAGCTACTCCCCCTCTCCCCTCCTTTTCGCCCAGCCAGCCTCTGGCTCTTAACATCATGTTCTGTATTATTTCAATGGGCCTCCCTCACTCCCATGCAGCAGCCCTTTGTATTTGGTCTTTGGGTCCTTTCATAAACTTGGTGATTATTTTATGTGACTGACCAGCCTTCCCTGAATGTGTGTGTGCACACTCGGGGTACACATAAACACTTGTCTGAAATGAGAGGGTTCTGCTGTGCGGGGGAAGTGGGAGTGTACTCACAGACTCTCATCAGGCGACAGGCTATCTGTGAAGAAGGAACAATTCTGGTTCTCCATTTCCGCCAACCTGGACAACAGGAAAACGAAAACAACACACACACACACACACACAGAGAAAATAGGTAGGTACTCTTTTATTTATCCATTATTTTACAAGGTAAGTTGACTGAGAACACGTTCTCATTTGCAGCAACGACCTGGGGAATAGTTACAGGGGAGAGGAGGGGGATGAATGAGCCAAATGTAAACTGAGGATTATTAGGTGACCGTGATGGTTTGAGGGCCAGATTTGGAATTTAGCCTGGATACCGGGGTTAACACCCCTACTCTTACGATAAGTGCCATGGGATCTTTAATGACCTCAGAGAGTCAGGACACCCGTTTAACGTCCTATCCGAAAGACGGCACGCTACACAGGGCAATGCCCTGAGGCATTGGGATATTTCTTTAGACCAGAGGAAAGAGTGCCTCCTACTGGCCCTCCAACACCACTTCCAGCAGCATCTGGTCTCCCATCCAGGAACTGACCACAGAAGCAAGCCAGCAGTGGTATGCGGGGTAGTATGGTGCTGGCATACTCTAGTAAAAAGAGGTCAAGAGCAACAGATTGACAGATTGAATTTATTTTATAAAGAAGAGGGGGTTTCATTCCAAGAAGAGCTATTCAGTACAGTACTGTATTGTTTCAGGACCAAGGACAGCGAGTCTAGGTTTTCAGTCCTGCAGCAGTGACTATTGTTTTTCAGTGCCATGGACAGCAACCCCACTGCACTTCTCTTTCTACTGCCTTACAGTGCAGTTGAGAAGATTGGCAGATAAGCACCATGGACAGCTACCACACTGCTACAGACTGTTATCAGAGACAGAAGAGGGAGCGAGACACCCCAATCGCTGTTTTTTTTCTTCGGGTTTAATGAAAGTCAATGAACGAAGTACACCAAACCCAGCTGCTATTCCATTTGTGTTTATGGGGGAGACACCCATTTAAGTAAACCAGAACTGACCATTTTTTTACAATGGTAAATGGCCAGAGCGAACTATCTTAATTTATCCACCATCTGTGCTGTTATACTCCTCCCCTATTACCAGAATCAGCTTAATTCACCAAATACATTTGCATGTACAGGAATTTGATCTGGCAGCTGACTAGGCAGAACTTAGCTTTTAGCGACACCTCACTCTCTCAGCAGTGGGAACGGCCTTCTGAGGGAGCTGCCAGGATACTGTGTTGGAACCACCAGCCATGTACAACCTCTGCCAGAGACACTAATGAAATGTGTCTCATGCTACTCAGGCTCCAGGCCCCCCACAACACACACACACACACACACACACACACACACACACACACACACACACACACACACACACACACACCACCAAAAAACCTATATTGATTGATGGATGGAGGGAGAGAAAAGAGGGATGAGGATGGAGTGATGGCCCCTCCCACCAAGGCCCATAGAGAGTACAGGCCACCCACTCTCATCATTATGACCCCTCCCAAAGGCCCTATATTGATTGATGGATGGAGGGACCTGGAGAAACAGACCTGGGATGAGGATGGACCGTGGCCAGACCTGGCCCTTCCCTCCACCACCAAGGCCCATAGAGAGTACAGGCCACCCACTCTCATCATTATGACCCCTCCCACCAAGGCCCATAGAGAGTACAGGGCCCGACCTGGCCCATTATCCATCCACTCTGACCGTGGCCAGACCTGGCCCTTTATCCATCCACTCTAACCGTGGCCAGACCTGGCCCTTCATCCATCCACTCTGACCGTGGCCAGACCTGGCCCTTCATCCATCCACTCTGACCGTGGCCAGACCTGGCCCTTCATCCATCCACTCTGACCGTGGCCAGACCTGGCCCTTCATCCATCCACTCTGACCGTGGCCAGACCTGGCCCTTCATCCATCCACTGGCCAGACCTGGCCCTTCATCCATCCACTCGTGGCCAGACCTGGCCCTTCATCCATCCACTCATCCATCCATCCACTCTGACCGTGGCCAGACCTTGGCCCTTCATCCATCCACTCTGACCGTGGCCAGACCTTGGCCCTTCATCCATCCACTCTGACCGTGGCCAGACCTTGGCCCTTCATCCATCCACTCTGACCGTGGCCAGACCTTGGCCCTTCATCCATCCACTCTGACAGTGGCCAGACCTTGGCCCTTCATCCATCCACTCTGACAGTGGCCAGACCTTGGCCCTATGGCTAACAGACATTCATTTAGCCACTCTCACTGTGGCCAGATCTGTCCCCTTAATCTAATCAGTTAGGCCATTAATCAAATGGTTGTTACAGGACCGGAAGGCAGGGTAGAGAGGAGAGGGAGCCTCACCCCAGTATTCTATGTGAGAGCTGTAGACTTGGCCCCTGTCCTCGGGACAGTATTGATGATGTGGGAAGTTGTGAGTTAATTCCTATGAGTCTCACACTCTGAGAAAAAAAAGGTTACTTTTGGTTCGAGGTACAACCCTTTTTGGTTCCAGGTACAACCCTTTTTGGTTCCAGGTACCAACCTTTTTGGTTCCAGGTACAACCCTTTTTGGTTCCAGGTACAACCCTTTTTGGTTCCAGGTACAACCCTTTTTGGTTCCAAGTACAACCCTTTTTGGTTCCAAGTACAACCCTTTTTGGTTCCAGGTACAACCCTTTTTGGTTCCAGGTTTTTGTTCCAGGTACCAACCTTTTTGGTTAACTCCTTTGGGTTCCAGGTACAACCCTTTTGGTTCCAGCCCTTTTGGGAAAGGGTTCAAGTACACCCTTTTTGGTACAACCCTTTTTGGTTCTAAGTACAACCCTTTTTTGTTCCAGGTATAACTCCTTTGGGTTCCATGTAGAGCCCTCTTTGGAAAGGGTTCTACATGGAACCCGAAAGTGTTCTACATGGAACCCGAAAGGGTTCTACTTGGAACCAAAAGGGTTCTACTTGGAACCAAAAAGGGATCTTCAAAGGGTTATGTTATGAGGACAGCAGAATAACCCTTTTATGTTCTAGATAGCACCTTGAGCTCCCTCCCTCCCTCCCTCCGAGTCTGTACTAATGACAAAAGGAGAGCTCTCCACTAGCACCTTGGTGTGTGACACACCAGCAAATCTGGATCCAACCCAAAACATCAAATACCCACAATCCTCCTCTGGGACATCATATTCTTACACTGGATTAACATGTACACCCCCTCATATGCCTGAGTAGAGACAGACACTCTGTTCTTCTGCTGTGATGTCAGCCTCAGGGACCTTTTAATGTACGTAGTTGCCTGGCATGGTTCTGACAGCCAGGCGTTTGCAGTACTATGTGAATAAATATATATAGTCCCTCATTTGAAGTGTTTTTCAAGAGGGAGAGAGAGCGAGAGGAAGAGAGAGAGAGAGAGAGAGAGAGAGAGAGCAAGAGAGTGTGTGTACTGGAGCCAATTTTGCATAAAGCAAAGTACAGATTGAATGGCATCTGTGCAATGTACATTTTTAAAAGAATCAGCTTTTTCTCATTTAGCGAGCTCTCAGATCATGTTGGAATATAGTTCAAGTTAAACTGTCCTCTGTTAGGCTTTCAGAATCCAGTTCAGAGTCCTCTATGGTTGATAGACTTGTGAGGAGCTCAAGATGTTTAAGAACTGTAAGATGGCACACTACATCCAAAGTACATAAAAAGAGATAGAAACTGTGAAGCCAGCATAAAGCTACAAAGATACAACATCATCTCTGTCTTAACAGCAACTTCAGGAACACTGAGACTTCTTTGGCAAATCTGCAAGCCAACAAATTAAGACATATAAGCATATCTCACTTAAGCAAATTGCACGGCTCCCTGCCCATTTCTCACTTTCTGTTTATCAATCAGTGAAGTTTTGTGGGTCTTCGGCTTGAGCCAAGGAGTTGTGCCAACTAAATGATTCTAATTGGCAGGAGAAGACTAATAAACGTGAGGGGACTTTGGAATAGAAGCAATTAATACAAGTCAATGGAAATAATGAATTTGAATGAGTGGGAGAGAAAAGAGTGACAACAATGACTTAACTAAACAGTGAAAAAGACTGAAAGGGAACCAATTTGGAGAGAGAGAATAGAAGATATCCTGCCTCTGTTGGTGTGTGTCTCCTCTGTCTTGAATAGTGGCAAGGCCATCAGACTGTTAAACAGCCACCACTAACATTGAGTGGCTGCTGCCAACACACTGACTCAACTCCAGCCACTTTAATAATGGGAATTGATGTAAAATATATCACTAGCCACTTTAAACAATGCTACTTAATATAATGTTTACATACCCTACATTATTCATCTCATATGTATATGTATATACTGTACTCTATATCATCTACTGCATCTTTATGTAATACATGTATCACTAGCCACATTAGACTATGCCACTTTGTTCACATACTCATCTCATATGTATATACTGTACTTGATACCATCTACTGCATCTTGCCTATGCCGCTCTGTACCATCACTCATTCATATATCTTTATGTACATATTCTTTATCCCTTTACACTTGTGTGTATCAGGTAGTAGTTCTGGAATTGTTAGTTAGATTACTCGTTGGTTATTACTGCATTGTCGGAACTAGAAGCACAAGCATTTCGCTACACTCGCATTAACATCTGCTAACCATGTGTATGTGACAAATAAATTTGATTTGCTTTTGATTTGATTTGCTTTGGTGTGGAGCAATGCTGCCTCAGGTAAGGAGCACTCTCACATACAACACACACACACAAGAAGGTGATCTGTGTCCTGTCTCTCTCTCTCTCTCTTTCTGCAGTGATGTCCTGCTCTGCTGTGGGCATGACTTCCCGTGGGTGAGGGACCCCCTCTGCCATGCCCTGGCTGTGCCCTCTCTATAACCCTGTCAGACAGACTGCTGATCCGCCTTCGCATCCTCCAGGTGACCAATGGACCCAGCGGAGTGCCACACTGCACTACCATGCCGTCGGGCATCCACAACCAGGAGGCCCCTGCTCACCCCAGACCAAACGCACAGCGCTCATGCCCTTTTCAGTGTGTGTGAGTGAATGAGCGAGAGCTAGAGTGAGAGAAAGAAAGAAAGAAACGAAGAAAGAAGGAAAGGGAGAGAGAGGATACCCGCAAGGCACAACAGTCTCCACTCAGGTGGAAGGTCAGACCAAGATGGATATCTCAATCAACTTGTGGAGAGAGAACTGGGGAGTGCCAGAAGAAAGAAAGGAGGGAAGATCTGGAGTAAGCAGAGTTAGGTAAGGAAAGACGGGGGGGGGGGTCATTATTTTTGGTTTTTGGTGTGTGTGTATATAACACCCTACCTGCTAGCAAAGTGCTCGATTCTGCTGTGTGTGTCTGCATGGGGTAGCTTGGGAGAGGAGCACGGCCTGGTCAAACACAGAAAAACATCATTAATACCAATATTACTGGTACTCCCTAGTGTGTGTGTGTTGGTGTGTGTGTGTGTGTGTGTGTGTGTGTGTGTGTGTGTGTGTGTGTGTGTGTGTGTGTGTGTGTGTGTGTGTGTGTGTGTGTGTGTGTGTGTGTGTGTGTGTGTGTGTGTGTGTGTGTGTGTGTGTGACTTGCAAACCAGATGTGGCCTTTAAACTAGGAGTTTCAAACCAATGTATTGAGATAAAATTACTCAGCCCTCAAAATAAGGTCTTATGTAATATGTATTGTATTGTCTTAAAGAATTGAATTAATTTAATCTAATTGAATGATAACATATTTGCTTAGATTGCACTTGGTGAAGACCACATGGCTGAAAATGAATTAATGCAACCATGTCTTCGTCACTAACAAATGCAGTCATAGGTGGTAACTTTACAATTCACTTGAAAGACAAGGCACACTGGGACACTGGGACAAGGCACACTGGGAAATATGCAAATAAGTCTTTACACTAAGCAAACTGTTAAGTGTGGACCCATGTACAGTGCATTCAGAAAGTATTCAGACCCCTCGACTTTTTCCCACATTTTGTCAGGTTACAGCCTTATTCTTCCATCTCATATTTCTCAAATAAACAGCAACCCCAGGCTGTCTAGCTGCTGCTAATAGGTATCCTAATAAAATACCAAATAATCTAAAATTGATTAAAATGTTTTTTTCTTCATCAATCTACACACAATCCCCAATAATTACAAAGCAAAAACAGTTTTTTGGAAATTTCTGCAAATGTCTTAAAAATAAAAAACGGAAATATCAAATTTACATAAGTATTCAGACCCTTTAATCAGTACTTTGTTGAAGTATCTTTGGCAGTTGAGTCTTCTTGGGTATGATGGTACAAGCTTGGTACACCTGTGTTTGGGGAGTTTCTCCCATTCTTCTCTGCAGATCCCCTCAAGCTCTGTCAGGTTAGATGGGGAGCATCGCTGCACAGCTATTTTCAGGTGTCTCCAGAGTTCGTTCGGGTTCAAGTCCACGTACACACACATGCACACATAGACACATTCTCCACTCAAAGACATTCAGAGACTTGTCCTGAAGCTACTCCTGCGTTGTCTTGGCTGTGTGTTTAGGGTCGTTGTCCTGTTGGATGGTGAACCTTGGTCCTGAGCGCTCTGGATCAGGTTTTCATCAAGCTCCGTTCATCGTTCCCTTGATCTTGACTAGTCTCCCAGTCCCTGCCTCTGAAAAACTTTCCCACAGCATGATGCTGCCACCACCATGCTTCACTGTAGGGATGGTGCCAGGTTTCCTCCAGACGTGACACTTGGAATTCAGGCCAAAGAGTTCAATCTTGGTTTTATCAGACCAGAGAATCTTGTTTCTCATGGTCTGAGAGTCTTTAGGTGCCTTTTGGCAAACTCCAAGCGGGCTGTCATGTGCCTTTTACTGAGGATCGGCTTCTGTCTGGGCACTCTGCCATATAGGCCTGATTGGTGGAGTGCTGCAGAGATGGTTGTCCTTCTGGAAGGTTCTCCACAGATTGAACCCTTCAGTCCTGATTCAGTGTTGATTCAACACTGTGTGTATACTTTTTACAAACTTCTTAAATCCACGTCATGTACAACCAACTACCGTCCATGTCCCAAGTCTTCTCTCCCCTCAACATCTTTTAATATAACACTTCATACACAAGCAATCTCCCTCTCAACAAATAAAGTCAATGTCTATTTTTACAAGCTATTGTCCTGTCTTCTCAGTGCCAGTTTATCTAGCCGTCTGTGTCTATAGGGGTATGACTCACGTGTCAGAGCTCTCGGCCTCCAGCACCGACTGGACAGGCAGGTAGCCCCGCTGAGGGTGCTTACTGAAGTACTGCTTCGACCGGAACTTGTTCTTCAGCGTCTTGGCAAAGTCCCGCATCTTCTCTCCTGAGGTGGTCTGACACATGGTTTACATGAAGGGACCGGGATGGAGGAGAGGAGAAGGGGATGAGGGGTGGAGGAGAGGAGAGGGGGATGAGGGGGGGTGGAGGAGAGGGGGATGGAGGGGAGAGGAGAGAAGAGGGGGAGGATGGAGGAGAGGAGAGAAGAGGAGGATGGAGGAGAGGAGAAGGGGATGAGAGGTAGGGGTGGAGGAGAGGGGGGGATGAAGGAGAGGAGAGTGAGGGGTAGGGGAGGAGAGGAGGATGAAGGAGAGGAGAGTAGAGGGGGATGGAGGAGGGGATGAGGGGGATGGGGAGAGGAGAGGAGAGGGGGATGGGGGGATAGAGGAGAGGACAGGCAGATGGGGGGATGGAGGAGAGGGAGGAGAGGGGATAGAGGAGAGGAGAGGACAGGGGGATGGAGGAGAGGGGGATGAGGGGGTGGAGGAGAGGGGGATGGGGAGGTTAGGGGCAGTGGGAGGACAGGAAGACAAAGTGAACCACTTTAGAATTCTCCATACTGCACATGCATGCACATACTCGTGCACGCAGGGACGCACACACACACTTGTGCACACATGCACCCACACACACACACACACGCATGCACACACAGACACAAACGCGCACACACACGCACCTTGTGTTGAACTAAACTTTGTGATAGGTGCCCTGCGGCTAATGCAGTACTCTGTCTCCCTCGGACCTGACTAACCACATCCACTCCATCATACAACCCAGCAGTATAGGAGTCAAAACAGGTGAAAAGCTCCAGCTCAGCTCCACTTCAACCTCCCCCTGGTTGACATACTGCCCAGGGAGAAATGATTTGGATGTCTCTCTGCCATATCTCCAAGCCTCCATTGACTGGAGCTGAAGTAGTGTGCGAGTGTGGCCTCCTCTTTGTGTACTCTCTTAAAGGGGCGATCTACAATTGCCATATCCATTTTTGGACTGTTAAATGAATGATATATGCCCATAGATTTTTGAAGCCTTATGGGCTTAGTTCAGCTGTCTAACCCTATCAGAACCCACATTATAAACATGTCTTAATCCACTGTTCGTAAACAATGTCATTGTATGCCAACGATGTATAGCCTCAAAACGTGGTTAAAGAGATAGTACACCCAAATGACTAAATGACATATGGGTTTCTTCACCCTGTAAGCAGTCAAGGTATGACAGCAATCAATGATTTGGTTCAGTCCCCTTGGAACTGTTTCCACATGCTAATGTACTAGCATTTGTGGCACAAATCCCATTCAAGACATGGGACCGATACAAACATTTTTCACGCATCATGTTCAAAACATCTATAAGTGACTTTGTTGGGGTTCACAATCAATTTGAGATACTTTCGTATGATTTGGACATGTGTGAAAAATGCTAATATCGGTCCCATGACTTGAATACTTACAGGGTAAGGAAACCAGTGTGTCATTTTAAAACTATCATTTTGATATTACGGACGGTCAGTTCTTGCATCCATAGCTCTGTCTATGCATTTGAGAGTGGTTACATTTCTCCAGCCACAACCCTCAGCTGTCGACCGAAACAGTGGAGGGGTGGCCACTTTGTTATTGTTTAAACTGCAGATTGCCTCTTTAAGAGAAAAGTGTAGGTTATAGTGTGGGCTGTGTCTGAAATGGCACCCTATTCCCTACATAGTGCACTACTTTTGACCGTTAATAGGGTGACATGCAGGAGGCAGCCTGGGTGCGGTACTCTTTCCTACTGGGGTGCGGTACTCTTTCTTACTGGGGTGTAGTACTCTTTCTTACTGGGGTGTAGTACTCTTTCTTACTGGGGTGTAGTACTCTTTCTTACTGGGGTGTAGTACTCTTTCTTACTGGGGTGTACTCTTTCTTACTGGGGTGTAGTACTCTTTCTTACTGGGGTGTAGTACTCTTTCTTACTGGGGTGTAGTACTCTTTCTTACTGGGGTGCGGTACTCTTTCTTACTGGGGTGTAGTACTCTTTCTTACTGGGGTGTAGTACTCTTTCTTCCTGGGGTGTAGTACTCTTTTTCTTACTGGGGTGTAGTACTCTTTTTCTTACTTTCCTTACTGGGGTGTAGTACTCTTTCTTACTGGGGTGTAGTACTCTTTCTTACTGGGGTGTGGTACTCTTTCTTACTGGGGTGTAGTACTCTTTCTTACTGGGGTGTAGTACTCTTTCTTACTGGGGTGTAGTACTCTTTCTTACTGGCGTGTAGTACTCTTTCTTACTGGGGTGTAGTACTCTTTCTTACTGGGGTGTAGTACTCTTTCTTACTGGGGTGTGGTACTCTTTCTTACTGGGGTGTAGTACTCTTTCTTACTGGGGTGTGGTACTCTTTCTTCCTTACTCTTTCTTACTGGGGTGTAGTACTCTTTCCTACACTGGGGGGGCGTAGTACTCTTTCTTACTGGGGTGTAGTACTCTTTCTTACTGGGGCGTAGTACTCTTTCTTACTGGGGTGTAGTACTCTTTCTTACTGGGGTGTAGTACTCCATGATGGGATATTGGAGCTGCTTCTTTCCCTTGGTGGTGCGTCCCGTGAGGAAGCACGTCTGGCAGATGTCCACGTTGAATTGTTTCAGACTGCGGTACCTGTCAGGACAGATCGGTAGAATGGACGATCATATCACAGTCAGTAACATTAGATAAGCCACATGAATTGCTCTATCCTGCGTGTGCGTGTGTGTGTGTCACACATCCACCTTCCCTCATCTCTGATAGAGGTACAATAGACCTGCCTGAATCCCTTGATGGGGCACTGTTTACAGATGTAACACTTGGCCTGGTGCTTGGCTGACTCGGCCACTGCCACACGCTGTAGAACAGCCAGCCACACTACAGACTGGGGCTCCAGGCTCATCCACTCCAGGAAATGAGATACCTCGATGGCTGGCTTCCCTGGGGCCTACGGGAGGAAGAACATAGGAAACATTTTACCTGAGTATCTTGTACTTGTCTCCTGCTTGATTGTCTGTAAAATGCTACTATCCATTACAGTTATGCAGAACAATTTACCAAACAGCACCACTTCATCAAACTACCTGCAGTTCCATAGGGCACGTATTATTAGGTAATTACATATTCCATTAAAGTTCCCCTGGAAGAACTCTGTTAAAAGCACAAATACATAAACAGGAGGTTGATAGCGGCCAGAGAGAGGGGTGACTTGCGTGAGGGCCGTGAGTACCTGTTAATGTTCTAACGCTCCAAAGCAATTCCTGTGTTAGAGAGACAGCAGATAAACGGGATAACAGGAAGTCAGGTGAATAAAGGACAGCCTCGCCAAGCGCAGAAAATCCATAATGTGCTAAATTCTCATTAAGTGTGCATCAGAGATGCATTAAAAGGTTGATTTCCCTGGAGCCTCGTCTCGACTATGCCAAAGCAGGGTAATTAACGTATGTGTGTGTACGTGTTATGGAGTGAGGTCTCTAGGGGAACAAGGCTCCTCGGCTCCTTCGCTCTCTGCTCTTTTCTCTGCCCTGCTCTCCTCAACCCTCAACTCTCTCCAACTCTCAACTCTCTTCAACCCTCAACTCTCTTCAACCCTCAACTCTCTTCAACCCTCAACTCTCTTCAACCCTCAACTCTCTTCAACCCTCAACTCTCCTCTACCCTCTCCTCTACCCTCTCCTCTCCTCTACCCTCTCCCCTCCTCTACCCTCTCCTCTCCATGAGACTATCCTAGCTAGTAGAACTGGACCCACTGACTGTCTACAGTATCAATAACTAGAAGAACTGGACCCACTGACTGTCTACAGTATCAATAACTAGTAGAACTGGACCCACTGACTGTCTACAGTATCAATAACTAGTAGAACTGGACCCACTGACTGTCTACAGTATCAATAACTAGTAGAACTGGACCCACTGACTGTCTACAGTATCAATAACTAGTAGAACTGGACCCACTGACTGTCTACACAACGTACACTCTCCATGGCCTGATAGAGTACAACAGACTGGTCTCTATACATACAGACCACGGAGGGCCACAGCACAGAGTGTCTACTATAGTGTAACTCCCTCCCTCAGATCCCGCCATCCTCTATGTAGAGCCAAACCCATCTGCCCCTCTGTCATGAATGACCCCACTACACCTCTACGCTACACCCTACAACCTACACCCTACACCCACAGAACGTGCTCGCGCGTGTCATCCCCTCACTTTGACTTCACTGCCATGCCAACGTGATAAATTGTTTATCTGGGCACTTCTGATTGGAACGACACTGATAATAAAATCTGCTCATAAAAGACATGACATACAGGAAATAGAGTTGACAGACAGGGTTTTAATCCCCGGTGGCTGATATCAGGAGCGGGACGGGAATCCAGCGACATTTCATTACGGGTCGGCTGTAAAAAAAGTGAAGATTTTTTTATTTTTATAAAGGTTTTAAAAAGCCACCGCCCAAAAACCTACTACCTACTCGTCCCAACTCTACCATTAAAGGGACTGCTTAAAAAATGCATTTCCCTACTGAGCTAAATGCCATGAGGCGGGATTTCAAAAAAGCTGATCCCCCATGTATGAGAGTGGAAATGACAATGCCCTCAGTTCTTCCATGTCTCCATCTGCAACACTTTGAAATGATGTTATGCCCATAGATTCCACAT